>NC_026151.1:5489184-5505247 GCF_000512975.1 Sesamum indicum
ACAAGAACAGTGTTATCACCGCAGAAGGGGGCTGCTGATCCGATCACTGATGGAAATGAGATGAGTTTAGTGCAGTTGAGGAAAGTGAAGTCTGATTCCTCTGATGCATTGGTTGACATCAAAAGTTATGGCCGGTTGAGGAAGGTGAAATCTGAGACAGGTAATTCACTTGCATTGCAGCTGGTGAGAGCAAAGACAGCTGTAGCAAGAACGGTTGGTGATGATGCAGACTTTGACGTCGGTGAGTCGAACAATGATCTTGGAGGAGTTGAGAAGAGCCCAGTTGGGATTGATGAGTCAAGATCTGATGAAGATTGTAAAGTGCTTAGTGTGTGTGAAGAGAAGGCAACCACAGGCAATGCAGATCAAATCATTGGGACTCCACACGATGTTAATTATGTCGATAGTGAAGAGGATGAAGAAGTTGATAAGGGAATTGAACCGGAGAAGGAGAGTCTCGACGTTAAAGAAATAAACATTAACGTCGACGAGCAGAAGAAGCCTGTGATTGAGGAAAAGAAATCAGTTCACAGCAATGAAAAACCAGTTCCAATTTCACCTACTGTGAAGAAACAGGCTCCTCCTGCTCTGAATCATGCCAGAATTCAACCAACTCCAACAACAACCTATCCAAGTAAGTATTTTAGTTTATTCAGCAGAAATGGTTTAAGGCCTTGTTTGTTTATTTTCTGGGATTTCTGTGTCTGATTCCCAGTTCCAGTTTCAGACCATTTCAATGACATTCCAAGCACTCATAGCAAACTTCAAAGTTTTGGTGAGTTTCATCCTCTTTTCTTGAATATTTCTTTTGACTCGTGTGAAAATATTCATAGACAAAAAATCCCCCTTAAACAAATAAAACGAAGACAAATTCGATCCCGTGTTACAAGTTCAGAGAGCTGCGTTGCCCTTTTTTATATTTCGGAGTTTCAATATATTAGTGTTTTCACAAGAGAGTCTGTTGCATTTAACCCGTAGTTTCTGATTTCGCCTCTTATCGGTGATTACTTCTCAGTCAACCTAATAATGTGGAGAGATGTATCAAAATCAGCATTCATCTTTGGCATTGGAGCATTTCTCATCATTTCCTCCTCAATCTCCAAGGATCTCAACATAAGGTAAGATATGAATTCCCCACTGGTATTCTTCATGACAAATCCTCTGTTTCAGACAAAGTATTCTTTTGTGAATGGCAGCATTGTTTCTGTGCTTTCCTACATTGGCCTTGTCTATCTTGCTGCAGTTTTTCTTTTCAAATCCCTCATCAGCAGGTACAAAATACCAACTCTTGGGTTGAAATTTTGAGTTCTAGTAACTTTAGAGATAATTATATTTACACTCCCTGATCTATGGTCTATTTATATTAACTATCCTTGCCTTTTGCGTAATTACATAAACCACTCTTGATATCCAAAAAGCAAGAGTAGCTTGCATACCAACATTGACGTTTTCATTGTGTAAATTATGTTGATCTTTTTGGTGGGTGTATGTGTAATATTCCGAAAGACGTAAGTGGTTTGTGTAAACAGACCCTAAATCAGGAGTGTAAATGAAATTATCCCATAACCTTATAAAGCCACTAAGGTATGAAATATACAGGGGAGGGAATGCTGATATGGATGAGACAGAGGAAGAGTGTGTTGTTGGTGAAGAAGAAGCAGTTTGGGTAGTAAGAGTGGTACTGCCTTATGTGAACGAGTTTCTTGTGAAATTGAGAGCCCTTTTCTCTGGGGATCCAGCCACCACTATCAAGGTTAATTTTATATATCTCTCTTTTCTCTCTCTCTCTCTCTCTCTCTCTCTCTTCTTTCAATTTCTTGGATAAATATTTTCTGTGTTAAAACAAAGGGTGGTAAATTACACGAACGCCCGTTAAAATTAAATTTAATTACATAAACACTCTTTATTTTTTGTAAAGTATCGATGTAATTTATCTCTGAACTTTTAGAAAAAAAAGTTCATTACTTCCTCTCATATGGGTCCGCATTGCTCTTTTATCAAAAGTTCAGAGAGTCGTGTTGTCTTTCTTTTGGGTCGGAGCGGACCTTTTATCTATTAGTATTTTGCAGAAAATTGGTTGCATTTAATAAATAGTTGTTTAATAGAAAATGACAAGTTGAGGGTGTTGCAGTTGGCAGTGATTCTTTTCATTTTGGCAAGATATGGAGGTTCCATTACCATCTGGAAAATGGCCAAATTGGGTTAGTATCCCCCCCTTGATACAATTTTTGGATATATATATACTATATATTAAAGTTTAAGGTTTTGCATTAACTATTTTGGGTGGATAAAATGTGGGTTGACTAATATGTCTTTATATTTATTTCATTTACCAATAACCAGCTCTTTAATTAATTAATTATACCAATAAGTATTTGTTCAAGTAAATTTAAATTTAATTTATTTTTATCAAATTAATTAATCATTTATTTATTCTTTATTTAATATAATTAAATAAATATAATAAAAATTTAATTATGCACACATATCAAGTGTGCTTCCATGGCCAGTATTAATGTATTGTTTTTTCGCTTAACTTGGTTAAAATCTTGGTTGACAGGCTTTTTCGGAGTATTTACTGTACCAAAAGTCTGCTCTTCCTACTCCTCTCAGTTAACCGCATACGGTAATTATTAAATCACATTTTTATATTCATACACTCTCAACTCTTGTGCAATTATTTCTGCAATCACTAGAAGAATTACAATATTTAACTACGGTTAATTATCATGATTAATAATAAATAATCGTAGTAAATAGTTATTGACCACGACCACGCAATGGTTGTTGGCAGTGTTTTTTATGAAGGTGGCTAAAGCATTTGCCATAGTTAAAAGCCATGATAAATATTTTGGCCATGGCTCTTAGACGTGATAAATAATTTTTTCATGGTGAAAAAACTAATTTTTTATATCAGTTTTGTTTAACCGTAGTTAACAGTAATCATTTGCCATGGTTTCTACGCCATAGATATTAATATTATAGCCAATAGTAATTTTTTTTTAGTGAGCCCGTGATCTTATCTTTGGGGTAAAATAATAATTTCACCACTATTTTATTTTTCCTTTTTATTGATATATTTTATTTCCTGTTTTGGGGGTAAATATAAAGGAATATATTTTATTATTATAGTAGTAGTTGATAGTGGCAAGGAAACATCAGCCTCAGTGAGTTATGGCAGTATACCGTTAGAGCATGGAACTCCTGGTCGATAGATGCACCTACGGTGGGGTCCGCTCTTTTTTGATTGGTGGGATCAGCCAACGGCTCTTTGGGTGTCTGTTGGCCTAGGCCAGCGGTAGTTGTACGTTGAATTTCTTGGTCCCACTACACTACTAGGGTACTAGTTGTTGGGTTTTAAAACGAATGGTTTCATTCATTTTTCTTAAATTTTGGTGCAAATAAATATAAATTTTATATATTTAAAAAATTATATTTAGTATATCTGAAATTTGCTTTCGCCTAATAAAAATTTTCATCAATTAGTTAAAACTCGTTAAATTTGATGATGTTAACAAAAAAATCAAACAAAAATTCATATTTATCCTCAATTGACTTATTACTGATTTATTGCGGGTCAAATAAAATTTTTTATGATCAAATTATCCTTATGAATATTTATACATTAATGCACGTAAAGAGGTATATCTTTACTGTTATGAGGGTACTTTAGTCACAAAAAGTGTGTTTGATTTATAATAAGTCAATCGAGGATAAATATCAATTTTTATTCAATTTATTTTTGTTAATATCAACAAATTTAATAAATTTTGACTAACTTGTGGGCCTATTTGTTAGATGGAAGCGAATCTCGTGAGTACAAGACATAATTTTTTGATCTACATGGGATTTATGTACAATTACACCAAATAAATAAAAAAGAAAGTATAATTATCCCAAAAAGAATGATTGGATTTAAATAGTTCTATTTAAACCAACAAGCTATCAAAATAAAACTACATATATTGAGGTCTATTATTATGATTTAACATAGAGGGAAATATCCTATGATTCAAGAATTTCATCCACATCAGTGCACGGATAATAATGGGGGTGGATTTGTGACAGGTTTTGCTGAATTCAAGAGTCCCACTATTTAATTTTTCCAATATTTGAAACTCGTATTTAATTTGATTATTGTTATTTGATCTACAACCATATGATTTGACTCAAATTTAGATGGGTGAAGGAAATAAGTTTGAATTAATACAGATGTTAGAGGTGCCGGATTGCCCTCAACGTAAGGACTCCAACGATCAAGTCAGATAATAGTCATGTGGTTTACATATCGAAGTTAAAAGTAATAATAAAATATTAAAAACAACTTGAGTATTCAAGTTTGGGGTGTTATATAGTTTTCGACGAATATATCAGTGAGATACAGGACTTTCGGGATCCTTGTCATGTGTGTTTCATCCGATGGTTCCGATTGATTCGGGGATGAATCAGGTTGAATTAGACCCATATGACCGTCTTGAAGCTTATGCGAGAGCCTGTTGAGCGGGGCCTCACCTAAGGCCCTTTAAAACGCAGGGCATTCCTAAAGGCTAAAAGACTATTTGACCCATAATAATATTGGTACGATTTATGACTCGCTCCACCCAATCTGCTTAGTTGGACCGATATCCACCCATCCTATCTCAAACCTACCCCACCCTGATCAAAAAAATCTTACCCACAAAACTCACTTAAAATTTCTACTTAATCATTACAATTTTTCAAAAAAATTATCAAATAAAAGTCTAAAAAGTTTAGATAAATTAAATATATTATTCAAAATGGGTCCAAAAATTCAAGATCCGCCACAAACCCGAATGGGTCCATAAAATTACAAACCCTAATCCAAATACAAAGAGTGGGGTAATTAGTTGCCATACTTACACAAGTGATAGCGTTTTCTTGAATTGTTGTTTGAAGGTACATTTTGGATCGGACGGGTGGGAGAGAGGTGGGAGTCATGCTCCCACAAGAAAGCAGTAGGGTTTGGAGTCTTCACACTTGTCTGGAATCTGTCGTCAGTGGTTGCCCGAATTTGGGCAGTCTTTGTATTATTTGTTGCATTTAAGTACTATCATCAACACCAGCACTCCAGCATCAAAGACGACGACGTATCAGCCGCCACTACAACCAATTCAACTTCTCATTACAAAAGTGAAGGCCGAACGTCCTCTGCTATCACACACATCAAGAAACAAAACAAGGTCTGCTGAATTGCTACTTGCCTTTGTACATATTCATTCATACATATACATATATATATATATATTCGTGTGTGTTGTGCGTGTTTTTCTTCCAAATTATATGAGTATATAGACAGGAATAATTAATGTACGAGCCTCTTTTTTGTGTTAGGACCATTTTGGAAATTACACGTTTTATATATCTTCAAATTTTGTCCATAAACGCCCTTAATTTTAAATGATCTGTTCTTAGTTCGACTTTGGACTTGAGACTTTAAAGACTTGGTGGTAGGGGTGATTAATTTTTTTTTAAAACCACCCAAACCACCTAAATCAAATTAAATCGAATCGTTCTTTCATGATTTAACTCCCGAACTATAATTTTAAATTCAAAATAAAATCACGCTGTATTTATTGGTTTGATTTTGATTTAAAACTAAAAATAATAGCCAAAAATCAAGCTGCACCGATACATATATAATTATGTTTTTATTATAATATATATGAAATAATTTGATAAAATTAATTATTTAAATTTTTTTTTTATCTTCAAATGGTAAAAGCCTAGAATTTTAAATAGTTTCTAAGATCCACGTTGCAAACTCCACTTTTGTAAAACTTAATTTTGATCTTTATACAAAACAAATGTGTTTAAGTTTTAAGATAACAAACTAAGCCCCATTGAAACTTGACATTGAAGATATTTTTAAACACGTGTAGTATTGCAAAAGATCCTCTGTGTTTTAAAAATTTAGCAAAAAATCTCTTGTTATTTTAAAAATTAGTAAATTATCCACTTGTATTTTTTTTTTTAATTTAACAAGCGCTCCCTTTTTTATTCTGAAGTGTAACGATGATAAATTTTTACATCTGACCGTTATGTCCTTATATATAATTTTTACTTATATATAAATAATTAAAAATTATAAAAAATAAATTATTATTTTATATATATAATTAGAAAAAACCCTAACTCCCCCCACCCCACTATCGCCTATCTCCATTCTCACCCCTGATCTGGTAACATCATCGTCGCCTAACTTAAACTGCCGTCGCCCAGAAAAAGGAAAGGAGGCGACGGCCAGAAAAAAAGAAAGAGGGCAACAATAGAAGAAAGACGCCGTCGCGCTTCTGTGCGGGGACGACATTCGTCGTAGTCGCCCCAAGCTTTTCCTAAAAAAAATTCATTATTATTTTAATAATTATTAGATATTTAGTTTGATATACATATATATTATTAGATTTCTTTTTTGTTTTAAATAATAATTAATTCATAAATTATAATTATTATAATTTCTTAAGATTTATATTCATGTACATATCTAAATTTAAAAACTAAAATTTAGTATATTACTCTTTTCTGTGTAATATTTTTATTATTTTGGTATTTTTTTACGTAATATAAATATATTTTTCAAAAAATTAGAAATAAAAAGTAATGATGTATATTAATATGTATAAAAAATATATTTTTGTTTTTTGGTATTGTAAAAAAAATTGAAATAAAAAATAATAATATATACTTTTTATAATGTAATAAATTTAAATATATTATTTAATAATTTTAATTATATAATATTTAAGTTTGTTAATTGTATAATTTCTATAACTAGTTAATATCCATATTTGTTGATTTAAATTTTGTATTAATATTTTAATTTAATTTTTTAAACATTAAATTTTTTATATAATTTTTTTCTGTATATTTCAACAAATATATTTAAAAGAATTTTTTTAATTTTTTAGAGAGATGAAAATAAAAAAAATACTTAAAACAAGTTCAAAATAAGTAAAAAAAAGTGCCCAAAATTATTATATATCCATATAGGGGCATTTTAGTCATAATAACAACAATAAATCATGCGAGAACATCCAAAACAGTCCCCAAGTCGCACCACTCGCGCATGCAGTGCACTCGCCGTCAAATCCTAATTAACGGTAAGGGATTTTTTGCAGGGGTTTACAAAACACAAGGGTTTTTTTTTGCCTATATTCAAATCACAAGGTTTTTTTTTTTAATTTAATAAAACACAAGGGGTAATATGGAATTTAGCTTAGTTGTACTAGCGAGAAACACGTGTATTGCATGTGAGTTGTATCATTTCAATAAAACTATTATATTATAATAATAAAATAAATTTCTAAAAAAAATATATTAATTAAAACCTAATGGGTACTTTATAAATAAAAAAATATTACTTTTGATTTACAAAGTAAAACTATATAGTTAAAAATAAAAATATTTTTTTCTCTACTTTATTTATTATTTTATTTTATAATTATATTTCTTCTACATGCAATATATATTTGCATCTTTTTTTATATAAGTAAATATCAATTCATTTAAATAGATTTAGGCCAAGATGATTATATACATACACAACGAGCACATGAAAAAGACAGACACACACAAATGTATCTGTATGTATGTGTACGTAGATATACAATGATGATAAAATGAAAATGTATTAGTGATTGATTCTTTAATAAAATTATCTTTTGTTTATTTAATTATGTCAGATGTGAGATTGAAATGATTGATATGTAATGTATTTGATACCCCTTAAATATTTTTCTTCAAAGCTCAAGAATAAAAAAGTGGGCCCCCACTTAGTAACTTAGCGTTCATAACTTGCCTTATCTCTACTAATTTGGAAAGCCTAAAAACGAGTTCAATACAACAGGATCAGTCAGCATAAACAGGGACGATACATCTCACAGGTCACTAATACCTTCGGACACATTATATTAAAAGATTTTCAACAAACTCCAAGAAATCAAGCTACAATCAACTCTTTATGCGACAAGTAACATATTCACAAATTGACTTAGAAAAACCTCTTAAAAAAGGCATAACTCTTTTCCAAATAAGCCCAAATCTTAAATCGCATTCTTTTTGGTTATTTATCTAACGCATGCAGCTATCCAATGACATATCATTTGTCGTAACTACCTGTTAGTGTAGATGACCCAAATGTAAGAACAGATGGACAAAAAGCGAATTGGATTGACTGATTTTCTATTCGTCAATTTTATAAAAATAATGTTATAATCAATGTTCATCAAAAGACATTTGTATTTTATTGTGCTTACTTCTTACATTAAATGGTGATTTAATATCACAAAAAAAGACCCATGGACCAAAAGGTTAATCCCATGGAGTTGAGTTACATATAGGTTTGGAAATTATGACTAGCTCCTAAGTTCTGAGTTGAGGACCCCGAGATGGGGCATCAGGAATTCTATATAGACTTGTACTAAGTAGTGCAGCTGTGTTTCATCGACATGAGATGTAGGTCGTCTATGTTCAGTGGGTTAGTTGACAAGGTAGTCGACTGACTGAACTAACTCGCAAGAATAATCATATAGAAGCCTTGAGGGCTTGGTTGGTATAACTAAAATTTTCAGTTTTGATAATACAGAATTAGTCCTCGAACTTAAGAAATCATGGCAGTCACTTGCTCATAAAGACTTTGTCTTGAATTTGGCGAGCAGTTTCTGTATCGTGAAATATGGTCATCCTAACATTATCCAATACATTCAAAGTGTGTAGCTAGGAGGGTAGATTCCAAGATAGAATTCATTCCTTGTCAGTATTGTAACAATAATATCTCTTATAAGCTCTAAGACCCGTTTAGCCCTTAGAATCTAGGGCCACAGTGACTGAATGAATATGATAGGATGTCCTGTGTCAATTAGTGAGTTGGGCCTTAGACTAAGGATATTAGTTCTAGTTAGAAAGTGGAACGTATGTTGGGTCACTGGGAGACGGTTGATGGAAGGACAACACTCGTATGAAATTTATAGTCTAAATATTCACACCACTATTCACTTATCTCTAGTTCCATGGACTGTTGCTATACGAACACCCATGTTAATATGCTATTTTTAATCATTGGTTAATAAAAATAACTAATTAATTAGATTAATTAATTATGTTGGTCACACATGCCCAAGTGTAGTTAAAGGTGAAACCTAAAGAGCTATATATTTATCACTGGTATGTGATGAAATTAATTTAGAATTAATTACAGAAAGAAGAATTAATTTAATTGGATTAAATTAATTTTTTGGAGAGTATAAATGATTGGATCATTTATGTAAAAATTCATGGATTGGATTTTCTCAAAGATTAATTAATTGAATGAATTAACTTGAAGTTTAGTATTTTTCAATTTTGAATTAATTTAATTGGACTGAGTTTAATTAAATAGAATTTATTAAGAGATAGCGGGCTTGGATCTTTTAATTAGATTAAAAGATGGATTTTATTTGATGAGCTTAGAATTAAATTAGATTCAATTTAAGTATAATTGAACTTCGGCTTGATTTATTTAAATCAAGGCATAGTCCATTTAAACCAAGCGCATGACCCGTTTGACCTTGTTTAGATCAAAAGAAAAGATGACTTCTCTTGTGTAGTGGAGCTTGAACGATTGTTAGCTTGAGGAGGAGTCAAAATTGTAACAATGATTGAGTGTTTGCTAGGAGTGGTTTATGTTACCACTTTGAATAAGTTCAAGTATATACAATGACTAGGTCTTGTATGTACTTCTATCTCTATCCTAACTCACAAGGGAGAACACGTTTTTTCTCTTCCAAACACTAGTGAATTTGGTCTTCTCCCCTTTCTCTCTTAGCTGAGATTCTCCAAGATCTTTCTTGATTTTGAATAAAAAAAAGAACGTAAAAGGATCAATCCATTAATTCGATAACATAAAAGGACAATTCTACCTTTATGAGTGCATATGGACTAAAATTGCCTTTCCAAAAACCTGTCAGAGGACCAAAAGTAAGCAATTTCGTAAGTTACTGGACCTAAAAAAAATGGACATAGTTATCGGACTAAAATTAAAATTAGACATATTTAGTGGACTAAAATAATATTTTCCCTGAATTTTTTATAAGAACCTTCATCGGAGGGCAGGTGTTATACCGGAGTTTGAGGATGATGTTAAGACTTTCATAGAATGAGTTAAGTGTTTGCGTGGACATATAGATGGAGACAAAATTAGGTGTCCGTGCTGAAAGTGCAAAAACGAAAAGTTCAAAACACCCGATGATATCAGTTATCACCTATGTCTGCAATGATTTTTGCCAAAATATTATATGATTAATAATAATTATTTATCATAATTTTAGTTTGTAGTCAATAGTTGCCCATCAATGTATATATATATATTTTTTCTTTCTTTCTCTTGGTAACATTGTCGCATGTATATATATAGCAAGATTATTGTGCTCACAATGTTATGAGACTAGTCTTTTATTATATTTTGGCAGGAAAAATATGCAATTTAGTCATTTAACTTAATGGTGGTGGCAATTCTAGTTGTATACGAATTGATTTTTGTAATTTTAAAATTTTGACAATTTTTAGTACTTTATAGGCCATTGGCCCAGAAGATTACATGTAAGTTGAACATGACACAACAAGAAAATGATTCAGTTGTTGCGACTAAAATTAGCGTCGAACTAATTAGCAAGTAAATCTTTTATTATTAATCTACATTAATTAATATATTTTTTAAACAAGTCGCAATGGAATTCATCAGGAAGTAGATTTTTATTTTTAAATATACTAATTAGCAAGTAAATTTCTTATATTAAGTAATATAGATTAGCAATGACAATTTTACTTTCTAATTAGTTCGATGTTAATTTTTTGTATAATAATCAATAAGTACAAACAAAAAAATTAATTTTAAAGACTAAACTTTTCATGTAATAGTATGAATTAATTTAAAAGTAAATCAATAACAAATCTTTCCTCATCAACTAAAATAATTATTATCAATTTTTTTAAAAAATAAATGTATATACTAATATTTTAATAATAAAATATAATAAATTTCGTACTTCATTAATAAATTCTGTAGCTAATAAGTAATAACATATGGTATTTCTATACGTACAACACATGTGATAAGTTCTAATTTTACGTAAATATGAGCACTAACATACATTAACTGAACCCGAAAGTAAGAGACTGTAAAATCATAATTAATCAGGTCAAATGAAATAATTTTCTCAAACAAAAATCTACATATTTGATGCGGGAATTCAATATATGGGATTAACCCTGAACCTAGTAGAAATTAGAAAAGTAGCAAATATTATAAATGTTTTCAAAATTAATGACAGTTGATGAGGGAACTAATTAACATGTTTTAACCCAATCTATAAGCTTCAGATTATCAAAAAACATATGAGAGATATCCGCGGCTACAAAACTCATTAATATATTCAAGAACCCGTTCGTCAATCTTTGAACAAAACTCAAGATCAAGAACTGCTACCTCAATCTTTGAACAAAATTCAAGATTAAGAAATGATACATCAATCATTGAACAAAATTAAAGATTACATTACTCGTCAATGGGCAACTCATAGCGACACAAAGGACAAACATGATTTCCCCGCAGCCACCTCAATATGCAATTTTCATGGAACACATGACTGCATGGCAGCCTCGTCCCGCGCCCCCCATTGGAAAACCCTTCCAAACATATGGAACATGGCTCTTTCGCCGACATCGACGCTCCATCATCATCTTTTCCGCCATTCACAGCCACATTTTGTAGCTCCCCGTTGACTATCTTTGCCGGACGCCTCGCCATTAACGATTCCGCTTCTTGCTGAACCTCGCTCATGTCACGCGGTCTTCTGATGGCTTTACTGTATTCATACTCAAATGTGGGGTCAATCCGTTTCTGCTCATCAAGCCAAGAAACCCACGACGCGAATTCCTCCACAGGCACCATCACATCTTTCCGGATCTCCAAGCGCACCAATGCCATCATGTCCTTGTTCTTTGGTTTATTGTGCACCAAACGAAGGAAATCAGAGATTTTCCCAACGAGCTCATCTTCCTTGGAAAGTAGAAGCAACTGCCACTGACGGCCGTGGAGTTGGGGTTCCGTCCAAAAGCAGTTGCGCAATGGGAAGGGGATGAGATCTTCGTCCAGGATGAGATCCCACAATGACTCCTCCAGAGATTCTGGACCTTTTACTTTGATCGGTCTGGTGTGAGTGATGGAATAGCCCGGAAACACCAACCTCGTGTACTCATCGTTCTCCGAGTAGAAATCGACGTCGACGTGAAGCAAGATCAAGAACCTGAGGTCCCCAAAACTTCGAAGGGCTTGCAATTCGTCGATCTCAACATTTATGATGGAATTTTCGTGTGAATTCAAGGGTGGAAGCCATGCGGGTGAAGCCATAAGTGCATGCACTACACTGCGCAGATGAAGAGAAAGGACGAGAAATACGTAGAATAATTTTTGATGTGTAGAATGATTAATTTGGTAATAATTATTTGGGTATATATACAGAGGATTATATATGTAATCCTTGTCCAAGAGAGTTGGAGTGTAAATCGAAGTCCCTGTTCTTGTCAACTGTATTACCTAACCTACAGTAGCTAGTTTTCTTGGTAGGTTGAGAAAAGAAAGAATAAGAAAATAATAATATCCTGTTTAATTTGGTGTGTTTTGGATCCAAGAACATATACATATATATATACAGGATTTAGTAAAATTTACCATTTATAATATTAAAAATGAGTAAATTATATATTTGAAAAAAAGAAAAAATTGCAAAAGTAGTCACGTATCTAATTAAGGGCGGGTGGCGTTCTCGGTCCTGTAATTTTAGGACTGACAATTTTAGTCCAGTAAGTTTAAAAAAATAGCAATTTTAGTCCTCCGCACGAATCTGACGAAATTATGGACGACTTTACCCTTTTTAGCTTTAAAATGAGCATTTTAGTCCACTTTCACTACCTTTCGCATTTTAATGCAAACACTTGCACATGCTAGCCTTGAATGGTATTAGTCTAGGTTTATTGAAAAAGATATTTGTTTATGTTGTATTTAGATATTTTTTCAACTAACGGAGGAGATTTTTAAAGAGACATGGAACCCAAGAGTATTGACTTGAATCTTCTTACAAAAGAAGAAATAGAGGAAGAGATGTGTGGGAAAAAAAAAAAAGGAGAGTTGTTATAGATACAGTACGTAAAACCGAATCAAAATCTATGTAAACAAATGTATAAAGGCCATACCAATATTGCAGGCTTTTGTTTTTCATACGTATTATAAAGGCCGTTCCAAAGTCAGACCTTATAAAGGCTATATTTTTTAAATGGCTATGTTGTTCGCTCTAAAGGCTGTTCCAAAAGCCGGGACACCTTAGCTTGTATATATGTGTGCTGCAAGGTATTTTTATTTCATTTCATTTCTTCTAAAATTGATTATTAATCACAAACATATCAATATCTCTCTAATTTTCGTGCATATACACTTGATCATGTAGATTTGCTTAGTTCTTGGACTAGCAACTGTTGATCTCTTGAGTTGTTTGACCAGGTAACACATTTAATCCTTTTTGTTAATAAAATTATTGTTTAATTATTTTAGGTTTTTTATTTTTTGATTTTATATATATGTTATGTATTATTAGTCTAATGTAATATTTATAAATCACACTCTCCTCCCCTAAAATTTAGTGTAATTACATCTAGACCCCTGTGGTTTGACAAATTCTTGCACTCATAGAGATTTGCTTTCATATAACAAATAAGTCGTTCAATTAGTCATAATTCACTGAAATTGTTGATATTAACAAAAAATTCAAAAAAATATCTTTGTTTAACCCCAATTGACTTATTATGGACTTATTGCAGGTCAAATATTTTTATGATCAAATTATCCTCATACGTTTTCATGCATTAATGCATTTGAGGAGGTATATCTTCACTATTATAAGGATATGTAGTTTAGTTCGAAAAAAATTATTTGACCTGTATGAAATTATTTTGTTAGACTTTTATTACATAAATATTCCTTTGTGTCTAATGTACTTACACAGGAAGAATACCATGTAAAAATGGGTTGTACTAATGTTTCTTTCCAGTCTTCATTCGATCTCTCAACTTGGTATGATATAACTGGTGGTCCTTCTAAAGGACACTTATATGGATTTGGAAGTAGCTCGTCATCTACAAGTGTAAGTTCAGTCAGTTTTACTCTTAGAGCATTTGAGGAGAAGTTTAATGAGTTAACAAAAGTTGTGGAGGATATGCGCTCTAATGCTATTAAGATGGAAGAAGAATTTTCAAGACGAGAAGAAGAAAATAGAAAATTGCTTAAAACTATTCTTGAAGAAGCTCGAACGAGAGAGGAACAGGCTCGAAAAAGGGAGGCAGACCTACAAGAATTGGTTCGTAAATTACTTTAAGATGTGGGATACACAAAACATCAGTTTGCAGGTCGGTCAGGACAGCAGGAACAACACCATTTCAGGAAAGATCATTAGTTTCTCTTTTTTGTTGGTTGTTTATGACTTAGTTTATGTTGATTTGGGTTGTATTTGACTTACTTTTGTTGGTTTGGGAGTGTAGACATTGATATTATTTGATAGTATTTATATGATACAATAACATCAATTATATTATTGTTGGTTGTATTATGAGTATATTTTTTGTTATTATTTATTGTTGTTGGTTTGAAAAATTCAAATTTTGATGTTGATTTAATGTATTTAATGGTATAATGAGCATGATATTAATTTGGGTACAAAAATTAAAAAAATTTTAAAAAAAACAAAAAAAAATTAGAGATGGATTATAAATTTTGGGAGTTTAGAGATAGAATCAGAGACGAAAATTTGTAAGAATATACAAAACGGAATAGAGATGGAATATTTTGGGAGTTAGAGATGGCATTAGCGACAGAATTAACAAATAAAAACTTTACCTTCAGTGACGGATTAGAGATGAAAACTATTTTTCTTTATCGACGGAATTAGAGACGGATTTCCTATGAAAATCAAAGACAAATTACTCTAAAACTTTGTTGTTG
Source organism: Sesamum indicum (assembly GCF_000512975.1). Classification (NCBI taxonomy): domain Eukaryota; kingdom Viridiplantae; phylum Streptophyta; class Magnoliopsida; order Lamiales; family Pedaliaceae; genus Sesamum; species Sesamum indicum. The sequence goes on from NC_026151.1 coordinate 5,504,228, forward strand.
TTTGTCAACAGAATCAGCAACGGAAATGTTCAGTTCAGAATTAGAGACGAAATGTTTCCATCTCTAATATTTAGCCACTAGGATTTTAAGCACGGAGAGCGACGACGGATTTTTTGTCGCTATTTATTTTTACAGACGAAAATTACAGTTTCAGAGACGGAATTTCCATCTTGATTGAAAATATTAACTTCCTAGCAACATACCAATATTGATGTCTTAGCCAACTGATTAAAGTTAAGATCCTACTAATAAATTCGAAGCCACTTGAATATATAGATATTTGTCATATGTACTTGTGTTTATTATAATTTATTTTCATAGCATTTTGTAAATTAATGTATTGATCAAAACAGTATACTACTTAGATCTCATTTTACACATAATTGATGTAGGCATACGATGTTTCTATCAAAAAACAAAAAAACAAAAGAAACCCTTAATTCCTAGCAACAAGGAGTTTTGCACAATAGTAGCACAAGATTTTTAACTTCACTTACACTAATTTCCTCAATAACATAACTTTGATTCTTGAACATGGATATATATATATATATATATAGTGCGTGTTTGGCTGTACGATTGAGTAGGCCAAACATGTATTTTGAGTACAAACACAATCTTTAGTGTTGATTGGACTTTTTCTACAATTATTTTTTAGATTAAATTTAATATATTGATAAAAGTTACAATTTGTACATAACTTTTAATCCCAAAGCAATTATTTTTCATTTAATTATTCATTATGATCCATTGAAATAATATTTTAGTTAGTTCCTTCATTAACCTCTTAATTACGAGTGAAACTAGTTACAAAATTTAGCTACACTCTACAATTTTATAATTAATTATAAATTTATAAAAATATACGATACAATCAATTATAAAATTAATTATTTTATAATTAAATTATGCAACATCCATACAAAAATTGGTTATAGAGTCATGATAGAAATTGACTAATTAAAAAAGACAAGAAAACTACACATATGGAAAATTAATTACATTGAAATTAATTCTTTT
>NC_026151.1:5505272-5508249 GCF_000512975.1 Sesamum indicum
GACTTTTGCTGCCGTCTATGTACTCATCAACAACAATCTTCACGATTCGGTCATTAATGACTTTTAATTGACAATTAGCAAGTATTATGTTGTCCGATATGGGTGACCACTTATTACTTACTTTTAATATTTTTTTTGTTGCAATTGTCCCCTGTCTATCTATTGACATGGCAGTGCTGCTGCAATCTTTTTTCCGTGGAGTTGTCAGTAATGCCATTGTAATTTCTTTATCTAATAAAATTCTAATAATGGTTATAATTTCTTATATATTATTTACTATAATTCACCCAAAAAACCTATTAATTCTATCAAAAATTCACAAGGAAGCATAATATAGAGTATTTAAATTCAATCATAATCTTATCATTCCAATAAATAAATAAACATAAAGGAAGCATAATCAATAATTAATAATTCGATCAACTTATGACAAATTATAATGAAAATTATCTTGAACTTTAATTTGTTATTCCTCATGCACAATATTATAATCTTTGAATTTTGCCCTAAATTTTGAAAATTGGATCTGTCCAACGACAAAGAAATCCAGAATAAAATTGTGCTACTACCAAAATAAAATCTCAAGAGGTGCTTCTTAGGTTAGGCTTTCATCATCGATTTGTCAATCTTATCATGTTGCTTGTTACATCTCTTTCTTATTCGTTTATGCTGAATGGTGAATTGTTCGATTTCTTTCGCCCCGAGCGCGGTAAACCGTCAGGGTGACCCATTATCTCCGCATTTGTTCATCTTTTGTGCAGAAGTTTTATCGTGCTTGATGCAGGAGGTGGAAAGACGAGGTAGGTTAGTGGGAGTGGCGGGGGCCGATCATGGCGCCACGAGCGTCACATTTGCTCTTTGCAGATGACACCTAGGTGTTCTACGAGGCCAAGGAGTCACAGATTGGGGAGGTTGGACGAATTCTGAATGTGTATGAAAGGGCGTCGGGGCCGGTGATCAATTTTAGAAAATCTAGTATGGTGATAGGGGGATGTATGGTGGAGCTGAGAAGAGTCAATTGGCGGCCATACTAGTGTTAGATTGGTTCTATGTCATGATTGCTATCTGGGTTTGCCAGTGAACGAGTTGGAGATCGAGGGGGACACTATTCCAAATTCGCGACCGGATATGGGACAGGCTCAACGGGTGGAACTCCAAATTTCTATCACAGTCCGTAAAGGTGTCTTGGTGAAGTCAGTTCTGCAATCATTACCTACGTATGCCATGTGGTGCTTTCAGTTATCGGGATATTTGATACGCCACATAGAGTCAACAACGACAGATTTCTGGTGGCATGCCAAAAATTATTTCGACCCACATTGCGGTGAGGATGGTTTTTTCAGGGTTAAAGAGTTTAATTTGGCGTTGTTGGCTAAACAGGTGGAGAATATTAAGTCGTCCAGAGGCGTTATTGAGTAGAGTACTTAAGGCACGGGACCTTTTGGGAAGCAACTGCAGGCGGGCAACCTTCTTTAACTTGGAGGTGTATACTTCGTGCTTGTCCATTGTTGGAGGAAGGAAGTCACTAGGTGGAGAAAGGGAGGAACGGGGACGGATGTTGGATTTGGCGAATACACAGGATGGGACGATTCACAGTGAGAAGTGCGTACAAACACGCGAGGATGATGAGGGTGAGGACGTTGGCGTCATCTTTGGGTTCAACTCCAAATGGACAAAGTACACTATGGTCCATGATTTGGGGATCCAAAACTCTCCCACGGGTTAGGGTGCGTTTGTGTAAGGGAGCGTTATCCACATTGGAAAATTTAGGGCGACATCATTCGGTTATTGATACCCATTGTGTAACTTGTGGCGACCACATAGATCTGTCAAACACACGTTCTGGCTCTGCCCATTTGCTAGACAAATTTAGGTTCTTTCCTGCATCCCGTGGCAAAGTCTACCGGTTTGGAATCAAGGAAACGAAGAACGGGTTTTGGAGGTAGTACACCAGGTCAGTGCGGGGGACATACCTAGATTTTTCACCCTGTGTTGGATCTTCTCGCAAAAAAAGATGCAAAAACTTGATGGAGAATCAACACCTGGATCCCATGTGTGCGTGGAAGGAGGCTGAGGCCCTACTGGAAAGTTATCAGAGGGTGCATTATTGCTTGAGGGTTCATACTTATTCTCAAGATTGAGTTGTACGAGTTAATGAGTGAATTTGTTCATATTTAAGTTACTAGGTGTCTCATTTAGTTGGAGTTTTGTTTGTTTGCTGACAAGCTATTTGGGTCTGTATTGTGTTCTGGTGTTGTTGTATTAATGATATTCATGATAGCAAAATTACGACTCCAATTATTAACGATTCTCCGAGGTACAGTTCTTTGATTTTTATTCATTTAATTTTTCATCTTATCTGTTTTCCTTTTTCGTTTACGAGAATGAAGTTCATCTGTCATCAAATGCAAAGTTATAACATATCACGAGTATATGTTTACAAGATTTTTCTTTTCTAATTCAAATTTTATATCAAATATTTGTTTTGCATATATATAAATATGTATATATAATTGACATTAGTTTTATATATATGTGTGTGATAAATGAAAAAAATTTGGAAATATTAACTTCCTAGAAACATACCAATATTTATGTCTTAGCCAACTTATTAAGGTTGAGGTCTTATAAATAATTTCAAAATTATATATATAAAATATATATGTGCATTTATTATAATCTATTTTCATAGGTTTTTGTATATTAATAATGCTCAAAAACAATATACTAATTAGTTCTCATTCTATAGAAACATAATTGATGTAAACATACGATGTTTCTATCCAAAAAAAAAAAAAACACAACCTTAATCCCTACCAACAAGCTCAAAAAAAATTATAAAAACATACGATTATAATTAAATTATGCAACAGCCGTGCAAAAATTGGTTATAGGGTCATGACAGAAATTGAATAATTAAAAAAGACAAGAAAACTACACATATGGAAAATTAATTACATTGAAATTAATTCTTTTC
>NC_026151.1:5508259-5511725 GCF_000512975.1 Sesamum indicum
GCTCTTCAAAAACGGGCAATCGACTTTTGCCCTTGCCGTAGAGGACGCTATCTATATACTCATCAACAGCAGTTTTCACGATTTCGTCATTAATGACTTTTGATTGAGAATTAGCAAATATTATGCCGTCCGATATGGGCGACCACCTATTACTTGTTTCTGATACTTTCTTTGTTGAAATTGTCGCCTGTGTATCGATGTTGGTAGTGCTGCTGCTGTCATTTTTCTGTGGAGTTGTCCGTGATGCCATTGTATCCTTTATCTATCAAAATTCTGAGAATGGTTATAATTATTTATGTAATTATTTACTATAATTCACCCAAAAGCTTATTAATTCTATCAATAATTCACAAGGGAGTATACTATATAGTATTCAAATTCAATCATAATTTTATTGCTCCAATAAATAAATAAATAAACATAAAGGAAGCATGATCAATAATAATTCAATCAACTGATGAGAAATTATAATGAAAATTATCTTGAACTTTAATTTATTATTCCTCATGCGCAGTATTAAAATCTTTGAATTTTGCCCTAAATTTTGAGTATTGGATCTATCCAAAGATAAAGAAATCCAGAATAAAATCGTGCTACTACCAGAGAAAATATCGTATAAACCATAACCCTTCTCTCTCTCATATATACTCATATATGAGTGTGTTGGAAAGTTAGGGTTTCTTTGACATACCTTGGAAGATTGAGAGAGCAGCTGCTGAAGGAGAAACCCTAGACCGAATAGTACAAGCTTCAGAAATACTCAGTATTTGTAGAGAGAGATAGAGGAGAGACGAGAGACCTTATAAGCATCAAGATATATATATATATATATGTATGTATAACACTTCAGTGTTTATAGAGAGAGAGAGGAGAGACCTAGAGAGAGAGGGAGACCTAATTATAAGGAAGGATAGATACCTATTTCAACTACGATTCTGGTATACAAAGTAGATATGCATTGTGTCTATTCTTCTTTCAAAATTGCCCTACTTGTTGCCTGCCTGTTTATGATTTTTTTAATCTTGTAATTTATTTTATTATTTTTTATTAATAATAATAAATAAATTACAATAATCGATCTTAATACACTAAATAATACTTTAATTCAATCAATATATTAATATGATTAACAATAATAAATAAATTGTAATAACTTATATAAAGTGACACAAACACCCACGCACCCGATGAGACTCACACCCATGACTTCAAACTTGTTCATAGGATGTCAGCCTTGAACTTAATAACTAGGTTAAAATATCACTAATGAATTTATTTATTTTATAGTAGAATTATTTTTCCAAATTAACGTCTCAAAGTAAATTGAGCTCGGCAGGTTTTTAAAGAGCAATATTTGCAGAAATACACAAAAAAGAATATTTGTTTTACCATACTAATTAATTAAAACCTTATACTAAACAAGAAATACTGTCACCTTACCTAAAAAATCAGTATTGATCTTTCAACTAATTTTTATTAGTTTATCATTATCTTTTATTTTTATAAAATTCACATGATTTGTATATTTAACGGAATGTTTTAGAAAAAATAGTAGACGAGGTGATGACGAACGCAATATCATCATAAAAAATTAAGTTTAAAGTCCGTGTTTGAAGTTTGGTAATGGATATATATAAGAAAGCAATGAAGCAGATAGGGATTATTCAAATTTTTTCGAACTCTTCAAAGCAGAATATCTTGAGTTTTTAAATTTTTGTAGTTTTAAACTTTTTAGTTTTATGGAGGTTTCCCCTACAAGGTTAGTCATCTATATGAGAGACTAAACAGTTGTCTCCTCTTATAGAGAAAGAAGTATCAATGTAATATTTCAATTTTTTTTTTCAATAAAGAAAGGCTTATATTCCACTTGTTCATCCAAAATTTTATTAAGTCTCTATATTGAAGTACTTTTTATGCCCTAAGGTAGGAAACGAAATGAGACAATATTGTCTTGTTGTTGAAAGAGTCAAGTACCTACGAACCATCAGTTGCGGTTGTGTGGTTGGAGGAAATTCATAAAATCGCGGACTTGGAATACTAGAGAGCAGGCAATCAAAACAAGATATAAATTATGTAGAATTAGTTTTAGTTTGGAAGCATGTTGAGCCTTTTAAGAGCATTAGGATGGACTATTAAGCTCTATCATTAAAAGGGCAAAAGAGTTATAAATTAGACTAAAAATTGAATTTACATAGAACCGATAAATAAAAGGATTAAATCAAATATTGTCAAACTCAGAGGACCAAAACAAATTTAGGTTAAAGTTATATACACCACAAAAAAAATTTCTTTTTTTCTTTTTGAATATACAATGTTTTGATTAATATATCTATTATTATTAATTAAGTCAAATTAATCAGTTATTACGTAAAATCGTATTTTATCGTAAACATGAATTGTATCTAGCTTACAGATTATCAATTCTCACCCAAAAGATTTTCTATTATTTATAATATTTTTTTTGGTGTGTGGTTGAAATGACTCCGTTCTTCACATTTTCAAAATTTTATCAAGTTTAATTAGTTCATGTAAGCTTCTCAAATAATTCTCTTTCATGATATTTTATTTCTGTAAATATAATTCTATACATTCAAAATTGTATATATTTAATGTACATTTATTACAATTGTTGTTGTTATCTTATCAATTTTATGCATAGTTTAAATAATATGATATTGGTTCCATGTATTTTAATTTAAAACTTTTATTTTGCTTCTATAGTTTTTGTTCATCACGTTTTAATATTCTTCTTTTTTTGTTTTTTTTTTTTCTTGTGGTGTTACATTTACATGGAATAATATAATAGTTTTCTACTTGTTTTTTGTTTCAACTAATAATTTTCACAAATAATGTTATGTACAGTAGATATATAATGTCAAATTATTTTATGTAAATATTGCTTAAGAAAATAGATTAAATTTTCAATATATCATTTTCATATATTTATTGAGTAAACACATGTTATTGTAAAGTGATTGTATTATTTATTTGGAAAAAATGCAATTTTAGTCCTGTAATTTATGAAAGGTGGTATTTTTGGTCCTGCACGAATTGATTTTCATAATTTAGTTCTTTAATTTTTAAATTTTGGCAATTTTCATCCTTTTCCAGCCAATTTAGTCGAAAAATTGCATGTGACTTGCATATGACCCAATTGAATTGTAATTTTAGTCTTGTAACTTAGGGGGAATTTGCATTTTTTGTCCTGCATGAATTTATTTGTAGGACTAAAATTACAAGTAAATTCCAATTTTTGGTAAAATTGGTCAGAAAGGACTAAAATTGCCAAAATTATAAAGTTACAGGACTAAATTGAGAAAATTAATTTGTACAAGACTAAAAATGCAACCCCTTTAAATTACTGGACTAAAATTACATTTGTTTTGTTGCTATCAAGCTATTTTCCTGTGGTGAAAACTACACATGTAGAAAATTAATTACATTGAAATTAATTCTTTTCTTTTCC
>NC_026151.1:5511735-5598739 GCF_000512975.1 Sesamum indicum
AGGACAATCGACTTTTTCTCTTGCGATAGAGGACGCTGTCTATGTACTCATCAACAGCAATCTTCACGATTTCGTCATTAATGACTTTTGATTGACAATTAGCAAGTATTATGCCATTCAATATGAGAGACCACTTATTACTTGTTTCTGATATTTTCTTTGAAGTTGTCGTCTGTCTGTTGATGTTGGCAGTACTACAGTAGTCTTTTTTCCGTGTTGTTGTCCATGATGCCATTGTAATTCCTTTATCCATCAAATTCTAAGAATAGTTGTAATTATAATAATTCACCCAGAAACCAATTTACTATGTTTGTTTTTGTTTTTGGCCCATCACAAAGATGGGCCAAAACTTGTGCATGTTTGGATCACATTGTCATGGAGTTTTCTAGCATGTTTTAAAAATGTCTTACTTTATTTTGCAAACTATGGCCCACTCTAATTTCTGCAACTAAATTACAGAACGTACGACAAAAGAACGTCTTCATTCTACGGAAAAATAACGTCTTTCTCTCCACCTCTAATTTCGCCGCCATCGTCGCCGTTCCGATGACCTACCAACCGAGATGTATATCATTCAACTCCCCTCCTCAAGGCGTACATTTCGGTATGTTTCGATTCAATTTTTACCCATCTTTTCAATATGTAGTATATTGAACCACCTTCTACATTCAAGCGTCAATTTGCAGCCGTTTGAACGCCTTACGCCGGCGAACCACCACTATTCGTCTGCCCATTGTCCGTCGAGGCCAACAGACCCTCACACATCGAGTTTCAATAACTGTACGGCGAGATTGAGCTTCTTCACCGAAACAAGTTAAATTCACCGCCACGGTTCTTCACAGTTGATGGTGATTTCACAAAGGTTGGCTGATTTTCTATGTATTTTCGAATGGATTTGGTTTTAATTTTTTTTTTTTTATAATTTATTGAAATGCCTTCAATTGAATTATTGAATCAACTGTATCACCAATATGTTTGCTGTAACAGAGCATGTGCGCTTTTGGTTCGTTTTTGACTTTTTGCCGACATATTATTAGCTTTTCTTTTGTTAATTTTTATCATACTGTCAGATGTTGCGACTACAACAGTGCTCGTATACTGTACATTTATGAATGATTCGATACTTTCGAAATGTTTCACTGTTTCGCCCGTGAAACAATAATGGTGGAGAGTGAGAGAGCTGTTGAGTACACAAATTCCTCCAGTGATAGCTCTGGGACACCGGGACTCCAAGTAGCAACGAATATGTTGTCCTTGAAAAGTTTTATACTTTTAAAGATTTGATATGCCCGGAGTTGTTTTGAGAGGCTGTGTCTCGTAACACTGGTGCGCTGCAAGGCGAAACATGGGTAGCCGAGATAATGACAACTCCACACACTGGCAGGTTTTACGACAATATTCGCATGACAAAAGCATGTTTCTATGCATTAGTTGATGTGTTAACTTCTAGGGGATTGTTGCCTCATGGTCAGACCTCGAGAGTTAGCTCCATTGAGAAGGTTGCACTCTTCATGCAGACGGTCGACATGCATAAACGACAACACGACAATATGGAGTGATTCCAACACTCACTTGAGACTATTCACCATAGATTCCACCGGGTGTTTTCCACATTGTGCCCTATGGCACCCAAACTAATCACTCGCTCCAATTTTACAGACACTCATTCAAGGGTGGCTAGCAATCCAGATTTCTACTCTTACTTTAAGGTACAAGTTGTATCATCATGGGTCTACTAGAGTCCGCCTTGCATTATTGACTCTTTACTTGGCAATTCATCCATATAACTAATCTCCATTCACACTTTAACATTTTTTTCAACGAACCATAGAATTGTGTCGGAGCGATAGACGGTACTTTGGTGCCTACATGGGTCCCACAGATAGATCAGAGTCGATATCGATCTCGTAATGAGCGACTAGCATAGAACATTTTGGCTATTTGTGACTTTGATATAAATTTTACGTACGTATATGCTGGGTGGGAAGGGAGTGCATCTGATGCCTGTGTCTTGAACCATGCTTTATCACAAGACTCAACTTTTCCTTTTTCTCCAAATAGTGAGTAAACTAGTTAACACAATTCTGTTATACATCATTCAAGGAGGACTAGCAATACTTATATTATCAATTCTGATGTTGGTTTATGAAGTACTGCAGGCAAGTATTATCTAGTGGATGCTGGTTTTACAAACTACCAATATTTTCTTGCGCCTTACCGAGGTACTAAATACCACCTAGCCGAGTATAGGGGTCATGATCGCCGATATCGTACCCCACAGGACCTATTTAACAATGCCCGTTCTCGTTTGCGAAATGTAATTGACGGTTGCTTTGAAGTACTGAAGAAGCGGTTTTCAATATTGCAGTGGGGGATATCGAGCTACCTTCTTCAGCACCAAGTGGATTTAGTTATCGCTTGTTGTACACTTCACAACTTCATTCGTAGGTTTAGTCATGATGACATCATTTTCAACGAACCAGAAGATGAAATTCCTCCTGATATGGATGCATTTTACCATAGAGGACATCCTACCGTGACTGAATAAGAAGCACAACACATATTCCGCGGCAACATAGCGATGCAGATGTGGGCATCTTATAATCCAACATAGGCATTGGTAAACATAAAGTAATTACATCCGGATGAAATGTTAAAATGCAATTTTTGACTAGCGTGTAACAAGTACCAAATGAGGATTATGAGTCAAAATTGGTTAGGGTCGTTACATTCAACCCAGTGTACTACCTTTAAATGTGTCCGACATATAATTTAGATATTTGTAAGAATTTAATTATGTTATCAGCTCGGTGTATACATATTTTATATTTTATACTCTTAGATTAGATGCTGCAAACCTGAACATAAAGCAAACCAATGACGTTTCTTACATAATTATTCTTGTTAACATTCTTTTTCACAATGGTATGAGCATCTATTTTGCAAGCATGGCATATTGCAGATACTTGGAGCGGGTTGGCTTTCCACAAGAGGAGTATTGGACATTAAACGTTGAGCAGCGCTTAATGTGGATGATCGTTGACGACAACACCCGGGTCCCCATGAGAGATGATCATCGTGCGGAGGCACACATGTCTTAATGGGTTCGTGCATTACGACGGCATTTTAGGTATCATTATACACGAGATCAAGTCCGTTAGAAATTTTATGAATTGAAATAGCGTTTTCATCAGTTCCACGAAATCACTCAGATACCAGGGATTTATTATGACGTTGAAACATTTTGTACGGATTTTCCTGACGAGCTACGATCACATACGACACGGGTATGACATGCTATTGCTTTAATTCAATCATTGACACCTAACAACTACCATTTCCAAAATAATATTTATTTTTTAATGATTGGTTGTCAATATGAACCTGTTGTAGATCTACCCATTGGCTAGACGATACTACCAGTACCCAGAGCCTCATTACCCCAGCATGCTCGAGATATGGGGCCCAATTAGACAGCCGCTTGGTCCAGTAGAGGTGCACAGTGACGGGGGGCATAGCTAGAGTAGTAATGCACTGCGTAGTTTTGTGTGAGGTGACAAAGATGCCCACATTATCATCTCGGGATCCACTGCAGTAACGAACCAAACGCATACCCATATTGCCAATTGGGAAGTAGTGGAACAGGTAGCTCGTGGGGATGGTGGCCCACGATTGAGCGCCACGACGAAGTTTGGACATGGGTTCGAGAGTTGGCGGGATTGGATCATAGACAGATTACATCGTCTCTTTGGCGTGTGATCCGACTGTGGAGGCCATTCGCATATGAGAGTGACAGTTCAGCACGCTCACGGCGGCCACAAGGAATTCCACCACAGCGACGTGACAATCCTTAAGTATTAGTGGTGTTGTTGTAGAATATGTGAACCAATCACTTGTTGTCATATGTTAATTACAAAGTTAACGAGAACATGATTCTGTGCGTCTTTTATCATTCAATGACTGATGTGAACTGATTGTCGTAGTTTAATTGAACATTATTCCGTATTAATCCAAAATATATTTTTCGAACCATTGCAATATATAGTTATAAATTTTAATTAGTTAATATTGTATTATGCGGATCTTCAAAATTATAAAAAATAAAGGATGCATTGGAGGGTTGATTACATGTTAAAGGTTTGTATTTGATTTTTAAATATAAATATATTTTATTTTAACCACTTAATATTTTGTACGTAATATTTTTCTACATCATTGGAATAATTAAAAAATTTAAAAATAAAAAATAAAAAATAATATATCAATTCTACGCGGTTAATTTCTATAATACATTATTTCAATAATGTATTTAAATTTATCACCTCGCATAGAACGTCTAACAAAATTATTATTAATGAATTACTAGAGTGCATTTAATTATTTAGAAAAGTTTATTTATATAAATTATATTTTTTCATTTTCGTACAAATATAATTAGAAAATACTATTTATTTTAATCCACTCATAACTAAATAAATTATATACATATTCATACATATATATATATATATAAATATGTATAAAAAACTCATGATTTGACAATGAACAACACCTTTTATCTCCTACTAACCAACATCAAACATGTCATACTTATTTTATATTATATCAAAAAATAAATCCAAACATATACACTATCTCTAACTTACACTTATTTATCTTTGTTTCTCTCTCTATCTCCGCAAACCACCCCAAAACAAGTTAAAAACAAAACCAAATATAATGCATGTTTTTCAGAATTTGGTCTGACTCTTGTTTTTGGTTCATGAAGCGTTAGGCAAACTCTGTGTATAAATAAATAAAATATTTATTTTTGTAACTTTATTATTTATTTGAAAATTTATAAAAGAAAAATGCTTTCTAATTAATTCTTTTTTTATTCTTCTTTCTTTTCTTGTGGACCTTTTATTTGAATTTGAATTTCGACATTTTATTATCTCATAATAAAAAAGAATATTAAAAGAATGTCTGAAACAATATATAAAAAGTTTGACTTGTGATTTTAAAAAAACTATTTTTTAGTAATCACTAAATTAATTCTAATTTGTCGAACTTTAAGAACGGCATTTTTTGACTAAACGCTAAAAACACTAGCACTATTTGTTTGTTTTCATTTTCAAATTATTTTCGAGACAAGTCAAAAAATAACTAATGTTTGTCATAATTTATAAATATTTTATTTAGGTGTTTTTAACTGTTTTAGCATAAATACATACATATATACACACACATATATATACATAAATATATATAAAATAGACATGATTTAACAATGAATAATAATTTTTGTTTCCAAAAAACACAACATTAAACATATAATACTTATTTTAAATTATCTCAAAAAACAAATCCAAACATACATACTATTTCTAACACACATTTATTTATTTTTATTTTTTTCTCTCTATCTCCACAAAACACTCAAGAAACGAATCCAAACATTATGTTAATTTTCTTGAAAGTTCTCGAGAAGGCAAGTTTGATTCTCTTGGTAATTTTCAATCATATAGTGATGGCCCGATTGGCTGTACGATTAAGCAGATCAGACATGCGTTTTCCAAGTACATACGTAATTTTTTTCTTTTACTCCATGCGCAATTATTTTTAATTATCTTATTATCTCTTATGACCTATTATATATCTTTTAGTTAATTACTTCATTAACCTTAAGAATGAAATTAATTATAAAATTTAACTACAATCTATACACTTGTATATTCATCAGAAAAAATTATAATTTTAGTCCTATAAACTTAGGGTACGTAACATTTTTGTTCTGTATGAATTAATTAGAAATTTAGTTTTGTAATTTTATAACTTTGACAATTTTAGTATTTTTCCGATAAAATTTGCCCGAAAAATGCATGTGACTTTACACAAGACCCAATTAAATTATTAATTTTTTAGTCGTGTGGGTGATAAAAAAATGCCATCTCCGTTAAGTTATAGGGCCAAAAATGCAATTTAATTAGGTCATATACAAGTCAATGCAATTTTTCGACCAAATTAGCTTGAAAATTGCAACAATCAGTTTATGTCAGACCAAAAAAGCCACCTGCTATATAAATTATAAACTAAAATTATATTTTTTTTCAAGCAATCACTTATGAAATTGTGAAAACAAATCAATTATTTTATAATCAAATTATGCAGCCCGTTGTGCAAGATGGGTTATAGAGTCATGATACATAGACATGGACTAATTCAAACAAAAAAAAAAAATAATAACAAAAAAGACTACATGGAAAACAAACGAAAACTTAATTGCATTTATTATCCCGTACATAAGGGGTAGTGGTGAAATAAGGATCATAAATATAGGGTGGCAATTAATATTCTCGAGTTAAATTTTTTTAGGCAATTACAGGAATCCGACCACCTAATTTTGAATGGTAGCCAGAATTTACTGAAGTAGCCAAATGTAGAATTTTTTAAATTGGGAAAAAAGCCTATTACACATTTTTTTACTATTCATCTACCAAATAAGAGTTGATATAGAAAAATCTCCTGCCGCATAAGCAATGAAATGGAGAAAAAATAGATCTTTTTAGGATAAAATATTTTTTTAGTTCCATAATATGGAAGGTGTCACTTTTAGTCCCATAAAACTCATAATTATACATTTTTAGTCCCAAAAGTCATGTGCGCTGTGGTTTTGGGATTAGAAAGGCATTGTGGTTGTGGTTTTGGGACTAAAAAGGCATTATTAGTTCTAAAAAGGCGTTGTCATTTTGAAACTAAAAAGTCCCAAAATCACACTTTTTGGAACAAAAATACGTGATATGAATTTTATGGGACTAAAAGCAATACCTGTCATAATTGAAGTACCAAAAAAAATTCTACCTTTTTTTTATGAGACTAGAAAAATATTTTACCCTACTTTCTCATTTGGGGGTTTTATACTTACTGGATATTTTTATATCTCTCCTTTAGGCCACATAAACACTTATATATAGAAAATGGTCAAATTACATAAACAAACTTATTTATGTTAGCTTCCATTGACATGACGTCGTTGTGTGCATATAGTTAATAATCTTACACGCTTTTAAATATATTATAAATTAGAATAAAGTATGTAACTCAATATATCAGTTTAAAAATTAAAAATAAAGAAAAAAGCCAACTTAAATATATTATTGACGCAACAAAAAAATATATATTAGTACATAAAAGTATAAAAAATAAAATTATTATTTTATAGTTATAAATTTTAGAAAATAAAATTAACATTTTATATAATATAAATAAAATTATTATTTTATAGTTATAAATTTTAGAAAATAAAATTAACATTTTATATAATATAAATAAAATTATTATTTTATAGTTATAAATTTTAAAAACTAAAATTAATATTTTATATAATATATATTTAAATAAAAAAAAAAACTTACCCCCTAGATCCTACCACCAAATCCAATCCCCCCACCTCACCCCACCAAAAAAGGGGGACGGCGATGCCTTTCTACCTGACTGTCGCCCAGTTATTGTGCTGGGCAACGTAGTGGAGCTCGGGGGAGCGCCATCGCACCTTTCTATGGAGTATGTAGGAAACTGAGGGGAGGCAGGCTAAGGAGGACCGGGAAAGGGGTGGGGGGGTTAGGGTTTCATTTATTTTTAAAATTATAATATAATAATATATTTTATAATTACATATATATATATATATTTATGTACATTTTTTTTGCCAAGTTAATAATGCTTAGGAGGTAGAATATTTTTTAAACATACACAATTAGATTAAAAAAATCTTGAATTTATCCACCTCAATAAATTTCGGCCACTTTTTAAAATTCAATGAACGAAGTCCTACAATTACAAAAAAATAATTAATTCTAGAATATTAATTATTACACTTATATTTACAATCCTTATTCATTATCCCTTACGGGACAGTAAATGTATTAAACCTTTAATTTACCAACTTCTCATCAACTATAGTGAAAATTTATTCTTTTCTCTGTACAACTCTTCCAGAGAAGGCAACTTTTGCCTTTACCGTAGAGGACGCCGTCTATGTACTCATCAACAAACATTTTTCACGATCTCGTCTTTAATAACTTATGATCGACACGTAGCAAAGATTACACCGTCCAGAACACTTGTCTTTTCTAATGTATCTTTGTTGAAATTATCACTTGCCTGTCGATATTGACAGTGCTACTACAATCTTTCTCCTTCTGAGAAGCTTGTAATGCCATTGCAATTCCTTTATCTAACAAAATTAAAAATATGCTTATGATTATTTATACATTTCAAAAACCTGAAGTACTTCTCAACAAAAATTGGTATTCATTTGACTGTTTACTAGTTCATAATTTAACCTGTTAATTCTATCAATGATTCACAAGGAAAGCATAATATATAGTATTTGAGTTAAATCATCACAATATTGTTCCTAAAAATAATTAGAATAAAAGAAGCATAATAATAATAATAATGATAATGATAATAATTCAATCTAATCACAAAAAATAATGTTTATATTATGTATATAATTATACATAATATATAAATTATAAAAATAAAATTATTATATAGTATAACAAGTCGCCTCCTACCCACCTCCACTCCCAAATCCATCCCCTTCGTCGCCCCCTCATCACCCCATAGAAGGGACCGACACTCGCCCCTAGCAAAGGGCGGCAAATGACATCGCCCCTCAAGCATAGTTGACGTCGCCCAACACAAAACTGGGTGACTACCATAGCCCAACTATGCTCGGGGACTGACGACATTCACCCCGCTCTCCTGGTTAGCCTTGTGAACTCAGGGGCGAACGACATTGCCCCTAGAGCATAGCCGACGTCGCCCAACTGTGCTCAGGGGGCAACAACCTTTGCCCCCCTCTACTGGTTATCCTTGTCGTCGATCCTTTCTAGGAAGCAATGGTGGGGGTGGGGGAGGGGGGGCCGAATAACATCCCATAGAGCATAGCTGACGTCGCCCAGTGCACAATTGGGTAACTACCTTTGCCCAACTATGCTCGGGGGGAGACACCATTCGCCCCCTTCTGAGGGCCAGACAACGAGGGGGAATTGATTCAGGGGCAGGGGTAGGGGGAGGGCAGGGGTAGTGCTTTTTGTTTTAATTTTATTATTTTTATAATTTATGTATTTTTTTGTGTAAGTAAGATTATTTATTATATTCATGTAGGAAGCGTGGTGCCACGATAATTAGTATAAAATATAAATTCAAAGTTTATTTTTGGAACAAATGAAGGATAAAAACAAAATGTTCAACGAGTAAGTGATCGAAATTCTATGATTGTAAAGGAAAATATATAATTTTGATATACTATTTGCCAACTCTTTATATAAGCACTTATTTTGTCAATCCCTCATTATTCAGGATTGTAAATACGATTAAGCCCATAACGTGTGTGGAAAGTTGAAGTTAGTGTTTCACCATACCTAGTTACATTGTGAGTGAGCTGCTGCTGAAGGAGAAACCTACTGAGTAGTTCAAGAGAAACGAGTGTGGATTTCTCTTTCGGTATAGTCTGAATTATGCGTCGAATGTAATTAGACAGGTATCATAAAGATTATATAGTATAGTGGAGTAGGCTCGGTGCCACATATACTGGCCATAGAGTTCGCTCGGGGCACGTGGAATACGAATTTTGGGGAATCCATGTCATATCGGCCCCATTTCCATTCCGTCAAAGAACTTGTAAATTCCAGCTCTCAAGCAAACGGCAATGGATTTCACTCTTCCCTACTCTGCCAGAGGCACCAGCAAATGGAAAAGGAGGCCCACACTTGACCGAAAACCACTCGTTGTGGCCGCCTTCCTCATCATTGCTCTCTTCATCTCCTCCAAAGCCTTCATTTCCTCTTCTATCCTCCCCATTTCCGGAGATTCCCGACCCCTCCTCTCACAACCATGTCCGAGCACCGTCGGTGGTCCAGGAGAAAAGTTCCTCTGGTACGCGCCGCACAGCGGGTTCAGCAACCAGCTCTCCGAGTTCAAGAACGCTATTCTGATGGCAGCGGTTTTGAATCGGACGCTGATTGTGCCTCCTATTCTGGATCATCATGCTATTGCCCTTGGAAGTTGCCCAAAGTTTAGGGTTTTGGATCCGAATGAGTTAAGATTCAAAGTCTGGAATCACAGTATTGAGCTCCTCCGTAATCGCAGGCAAGTTCAGTTTTGAGATGACTTTTCATGTTTTTTTCCCTAATTATTTAGGTTTGATTTGTATTATCTATCACTTGAGGAAGATATTTCAGACTTAGCAATCTGACAGTATGAGGAGAGTATGTTTAAATCTAGCTTGGAGTCACTGCGTGAGTTTCCTAGGTGATCGTATCAGGGCTTGATTTAGGCTTATTCATAACTTTGACCTAATTATTTAGTTTTGCTTCGTGTTCGTTTACTTGCAACTTGATGCATCAAACTGTGGTCTTATAAAGCGTAGTTGAGTGAGAGAAATACGAGATCAATGTAGTTGCAGATCAAGTTTGGATATGCTGGCTGAGATCTTGTGCTACTTTATTCTTTTCTGAGGATCTAAGGTTGGGTTTTATATTTTAGTTGTGACGACGCCCATAGTTTGGGTATGCATTGTATGCATGCAGTAATCTGTTCATCCTTTTGACAGTATCATAGACGTGTATTTTGGATGTGTTTCCTCCGTAATCTTTTATGGAAAATAACATGTAGTTTCAGGTGTCTCTGGATAGTTTTTTCATTATTTATATGATCGTCTACTGTTTAATAATTTAAATGAATCTGTTCTTTGGTGATTGAACCCATGAATGAACCACACTCACAGTGCTCAAATTTGTTCAGTACTATCCTTATTATCTGTTTCCCAAAGAGAAAAATGGATATTTGTCAAGGGAGAAGTAAAACTTATTGACCGTGGTTCCTGAAAAATATTACACAGTGGTAGTTCCACACAAATATTGAGATCTTTTACTTTTCTTGATATTCAGGTACATATCTATGTCCGATATCATTGATCTTTCATCTCTAATGTCAGCTGTCAGATTTATAGATTTCAGGGTTTTTGTATCAATGTGGTGTGGGGTGAATCTCAACTTGGGTTGTGGTATGGACTCAAGCATGAATTCTTCTTTGCTTGAAAAGCTAAAACAATGTGGATCATTACTATCTGGATACGACGGCAATGTGGACAGTTGCTTATTTGCATCGCAAGAAGATTGTAGAAATACAGTATGGACATACCAAACTGATGATGATGGAATTTTGGATTCATTCCAAGCTGATGATGAAGTCAAGAAGAAAAGGAAGATTTCATTCTTGAGGAGAAGGAAAGATGTCTATAAGGCCCTTGGTCCTGGCTCTGCAGCTGGAACAGCCATTGTTCTGGCACTTGGTAGCCTTTTCACTTCATCATATAAGGGGTCCGAATCGCATATTGACATCCATGAAGCTCCACGAGATCAAAGGATACAGTTGTTAATTCAGAAGATTGAATTTCTTCCATTTGTGGCAGAAATCTTGAGTGCTGGAAAGAAGTTTGCTCTCGAGACAATTAAGGCTCCATTTCTTTGCGCACAGCTTAGGTTATTGGATGGTCAATTCAAGAACCACTGGAAAGGTACTTTCCTGGGACTGAAGCAAAAGTTGGACTTGTTGAAGCACAATGGTTCTCTCCCAGTTCATGTATTTGTAATGACTGATCTTCCCCAGCTTAATTGGACCGGAACTTATTTGGGGGATTTGGCAAAAGATTTTGATGCTTTTAAACTGTTTGTTCTGACAGAGGAAGATGAGTTAGTAGCTGAAACTACTACGGAACTTTTAAATGCAGGAAATGCTATGAAGCTTCAATCTGATTCTAGTAACTTTGAAGGGAGAGATCAGCAATGTGATGCTCTGTCTTTGCCTGATATACGTTTATATGTGGAAGAAACTATATGTAGCTGTGCATCTCTAGGTTTCATCGGGACTGCTGGGTCAACCATTGCTGAAAGCATAGGATTGATGAGAAAACATAGCATATGTTCAAAATGAAATTCACTTTACTGTCAGTGTATATGTTCAACAAATTCAACCGCTGATGCTGCCTCATCTAAGGGAATTTGATCTTGTGTGTCACTTGCTTTTGTGCATATAAGAGTAAACATTAAATGGAGAAAAGCTAAATGATCAACTTGTTGAACTTTTGTGGCTAGCCTTAACAATCCCAGCTGAGGACAAATTGACAGGGAATAGATGCACCAAAGGACCAGTCGAGGATATTTCTTCGCCCCGATGTACCCAAAAGGGCGTTCTGATATCATTGAGGTGCGGTGCTTGCTGCCCCCATCACCCCCTCCCCGCATGATTCCCCGGTTCATAACTGCTGTTATAATGGTGAGAAAAATGGTTTAATGAAAGGATGGCATGTTTCAAATATTCTCTCCTGTTATCCAAATTTAAGTCAACAATCTTCAACTGGTTTTTGTCTTGCCTATTTATATGTAATTTGAGTACTTGGGAAAGAATACCTCTGCTCTAGCAAGCAGACCTGGAAACTTGTAACTAAGAGTCTTTCACCAAAGTGTCTATCCATACACTTTTTGAGTATGAATTCCTATAATAATTATCACAAAACTGGGTTTCCTTGGACGACTGATGGTTAATAACTTTTTTCTTGACACTTTAAAAGAGCAGTAGTTGCATTGCACTATCTCTGATTCTGTAATGAACTGTAAAATAATGATTATAACAAATCTGGCAACAAACTTAATTTGCTAATACCATGGAACCCTCTTTGAATCTGATGGTGTTCTTGTGCATGAACGAGACATATGCGCTGTGCATTCATAATCAATGGCCAACATGTCCTCTAATGATTGAAAAATAGATTACCTGAACCACAAGATGCTAGCATGAAGAATTTTTCTTGTCCGTCATACATAGCATGTCAATTGTCAATGAATTCCTTAAAATTCCATACACTTGTTTTCATTCTGAAAGTTGCTTTAATTATAATATTCTCTCACACTAAACCAACAGTGTATGGTGGAAGGAAGTTCTCTTCTGTTGTGGGCTTAAAAGAATCTCGGTTGGGGTATTAATTGATAATAACATATCAATAATACATTTAGAAGATTTCTCATTAATTCGTACCATCCTTGTTATTCGCAGAAGAATCCTGAAGAAGGAGTTTTTAACATAAACTAATTTTTCAACCTGAAAAGGAATGTTTTCCAGCTCTGTTTTGGATTATGTTTCCTCTTCTCAATTTCTCTCCTCTTAAGCGCATAGGGGATGGGTTGAGAAAAGAGGATGGATGATTTTCTACACCTATGCAATGGGTTCTTTACAAACTTGCAATATATGCTCATCTGATACTTGAAGTTGAAGTATATTATCTTAATTATGGTTTTCTTCAAATTTCAATTTTGTGTGGTGAGTGCTGGCAATGTTTTGCGGGTGAGACAAATCATTCTATAAAAGACTTATCTGGTTCAAATCAGGTTGTTTCTTTTTGGAGAAAGAGGGAGTTGGAAATGTCTGAGTACACCTTCAGAGTTTGTTATTCATGGACAATTCCCCTGTTTGGTTTTCTGTAGTCATCCCAAGCTCTTCAGGTTTAACTGTGATACAATGACAGGGTCTTTCTCTTTGGCCAGTATCACAAGGCTGGTAGTTTGGTGGGAAGGTACCAAGCAAAAAACTGTTCTTCATGATTGTATTTGTTGATTGAGGTAATCAGAGAACTAGTTGATTAGCTTCGGTCAATTAGCATGACTTTCTTCATGTTTAAGTTTAGATATGTGGTCGAGTTTAATATCTGCAAAGAAACCTGCTTACACTTATGCAACTTTTGTTATGTTTGAACAGGCCCTGTACTTTTCATAGGGATCGTTATCGTTTTGGTCCTGAACATAGCTTGTTAATGTTGATTAGTATTGCATCTCTACTTACTGCTGAAGTTCCTACGTGCTACAGTTTATGAATACATTTAACTGATCAGACTTGCTTTAATGAGTTTTCCCTGTATTATTCTCATTCAGTGTTTAGGTTTAAAGGTTCTTTCTGCATCTTCTTCCTCATATTCTGCTAATCCAAACTCAAAGCTGTCAAGCCTGCCATCACTTAGTGGGAACTGCTATCTCTCTAGTTTCAGTTGTGCAGGTTTGTTTTTATATTGTCTTGTTTTCATTGTATAGACCACGAATGTTCAAGTGGTGGATAGTTTGGCATCAAGATATGGGCTACACTGATGGTATTGGAGTCAAAGCATGTTACTTGCAAGATTCATATTTTAGCAACTGGGAGATGTAAAATGTTCAAAACTCAATCATCTTCCTTTTCAAGCAATCTGCCATCTTGGTGGATGTTGCACCACTTTGAGGGCTTACATGTGCTGCAGAATCAGTGATTTTCCCTCGCATTGACATCTATGTTCAACCCTCTGTCGAATATTTTTTCACAGTGGACTTTATTATGAAGAAACAGGGATCTCTTCCGAATTTGTCAAATATTTACATTCTTTACACCCATTCATATGTTAGTTTGTTAACTGTTTGTGTGGCCCATTACATGGAGCCACAAAGAAGAATATATGTTTTCATCTGATTTTATATTCCGAATTTTTTACTGCTGATGTAATGTTTGGAACAGTGTTGTGATTTTCCAAATTCGTTTCTTAAATGTTAACTTTCACATAAAAGCATTTGTGTCACCCAACTACCATAGGTTCTTCTCAGAATTACCAATTTTGATGTGTAGGGGATTATGCCCTTACCACTCACATATGACAGTTTTAATTTGATTACCATTTTTTTGCATTTTAAGTAATTCTCAACGTAAATAAAATTATTTTTGTCTTTATTAATAATATTTGTTTGGAACCAATGAATATTTTGTTGTCAACTGAAGTTCAGTGAAATTATTTCTGGTCTATGCTGTTAGTGTTAAGGAATTCACTTGTGTCATTAAATTTGGAGAAGTGAAAATTATGACTCATGTTATGAAAAAAGTCATAAACTGAAGGTGCCACCTTTATATTGATCAGAGATGTAGTTATAGAAATTTGGCTTTCTTCATTGGTTTCAGTTAGCGGGAAAGAGAGGCAAAAGGGGAAGGGGGAGAGGAATTTACTTCCATAAAAGAAGTATATTTTTTTCAAGTTGTTTTGCATGGCCAAATGAAGGAAATTTCAAGTACTTACCATTGTTTGATATGATGAAACTAAAATGAGAAGGAAAGAATGAATTTTCTATTTTACTAATTCACCCTTTTTCTTATTTATGTGTTAGATAGTGAATTGATAGACAATTAAATAATTTGAAATTACTAATAACCAACTATATATTTAATTGAATAACTTCAACTTTTTGGCTAGGTATGACTTCTTGCAAAAGTAGAAGAATATAGTCACAGTTTTTCTTAGCATCGGATAAAGGTACATATGAAAAGTATAATTAGGTTTGAGCTCTGGTTGTATTTATCTACATTCCTTTATATTCATGCTTTTCACATACGTTGGCTTTTTACCTCAATGTACCAGCTCTTATGGTGGGAAGCCATGGTGGGGCGGTTGGGGATGTACAAGAGAAATAGGGAAAGGTGTACAAGTGTTATTGCCTGTAGTTTTGACATATCTGTCGATGTGTTCTCCATCAGGTTTCTCATTGATGGTGCAGATCATATTTCTATTTGTAGTAATGTGTTGATCCAACTTCTCCTGATGTCTCCCCTAAATGTCTTACTTTCACTTGATGTCAATATTTAAAATGCTGGCCAGGAATAATGCCCGAATTATGATATCTGGCTCATAGAAATGTTTAGCAACAGGTGTTTTATTGCTTAGAATAGTATATCCACATTTATTTTCTTGCTAGTTCAATTAGGTTAATAGCGTAGTTCATCCCACCAGGTTGTTCAGATTAGGAGTGCAGAAGAGTGGGAGCTTGCACAAGTGAGTTAATCTCTCTACTATATCTACTATATCTGTTCCCTACTTGGCTAGCAAATATTCTTTCACTTTTTCTAGTTTCTCTAAAAAATGCAGGGTTTCCCATTGAAGTTTGGATTTCGAATGTCATTATATCCCGTTAAACATGTTTCTGATAGAAATTCCATTTAAGTAAACTAAATGCTTATTACTGGTCCAATATTAGCAAGTTATAAATTTTCTTTTATGTTTAGAAGGTGAAGATTTCATACTGTTGGAAGTTAGCAGGCATATAATGTTTTGCTAGTTTCTAGGACATGGATGATCTCCCTCAATGGAGATCGATGCGGTTAACTCTAAGAAAAGTCAGATCATTCTTTAGTTTCCTTCTGTAGGTATTGTTCTCAGTTCACAGTTGCAAACTCATGGAGTTGAAATTATATGTGCTCTCTTGCTTTAAACCCGAGCTTCCGAACTCGAGTTCTTTCTTTCATGTCTTTGTGCATTTCCTGTGGGGGCTATGTCACACTTCATTCAAGGCACCAGATGTTTATGGAGTTTTCCAGTATAAGTTCTGAGTCAGAGGCTTGAGTATACTTATCTCTTTCAAAACAGGTGAGTTGTCATTTGTTAGTTCACAAGTAATATGTCTCTGTATGTGTTAAATTAGCCCCCAGTAATGAGAGGGACAAGCTACTTGTCATACCAAGACCCAAGTTAAATTATGGCGGGTTCAGTGGTGGAATTTGTCCTTGGCTGAATTCATGCACATTTCTCTTGCTTCCTCAGTTTCTCTTAATCTCACCAGTCACCACCACCGCTATTGCGTACAAGTCTGGGCACAACTCTCCCATGTGTGTTAAACTAGGGATGCTGTAAATGTTTTGTTTCCATTTTCTTGGTTCACAGATTGGTTATGCTCCAGTGAGCATTTTGTTCTATTAGAAAGAGGGTTGTTGGAGCAACCGTGCGTGATTCCCATACAACTGGTCAGCCATTGCATTTCATTGGGGATCATCTGAAAAATGAGGGGCTGTTGCTGAAACTCAATGTTAAGAAAAATTCGGGCCTCCAGAGATGGGAACTTGGTTGGTAATTGGTAATGCCTATAGGTCATAATTATCCTGGGATGATATCTAATGTTGTCGTTGTAATCTACAGAAGTGGTTGTATGCATTTTTCGCATTTATAAGGAGATACATGCTGCAAATTGATAGATTCTAGATTGCAAAAAGTTGGATCTTATGTTCCTACGCCATGTTGCTTTAAGACAGAAAAGAATATGAAGACTACATAACTAGGAAGTACAGGAGATTTTTGGTTTTTGCATAATATATTTTACGAGAAATCCAACTCCTTGCTAAAGCAAGCAAACTATGCCGTAAAATTTTTATCCGCACACAAATCAAATTAGTCACATATTAAATGTGATATATTTGTCATGTGATTGGTTGCAGTCTTTGAACTTTAAGAAAGAAGAGTAATGCACAGATGTTGAAGGAAGAAAGCTGGAGGAAGAAAACGATGATGAACAGTGCTGAGCTTTTGATTGAAGAAAGAAAGTTGCTATTCAACAAATGCGCTAGCGTTTTTATAAGTAGTTTACTAGTTTTTGCAGCACACCTTTGTGTAATGCGACTCTTTTAGCGATTAGCAACTTATGGTTAGGCTAGTTAGGTTAGTTAGCTGTTAGCCGTTAAATGAAGGTAAACTACCCTTCTTGCCTATAAATGAACGATTATTGTACTTCTTCACTAGAACAGATATACAGTAATGAAGCTCGATTTTCTTGTGCACTATTCTTGATTCTTGACATGGTACCCAAGTCATTTATCTTTGATTCTTCAGCTTTATTGAATTCCCTTCAATCATTATGCATCAATTAACAAAATCAGAACAATGGTAGAATCTAAACACAAGATGCACAAACAGAAAAGAATGGCTGTAGATGCAGACATTATGAAATTACAGATATCTGAGAATTCAGGAATGTGTTTAGTTTCTTCACTTCTAAATGGCAAAAATTACTTGTTTTGGAGCCGATCCATACGAATAGCGTTGGGAGCAAAGATGAAACTTGATTTCATCAATGGCAAAAGCACAAAACCACAAGAAGACTCAGAAGAATATGAACAGTGAGTAAGAAATGACTGTATAGTTACTTCTTCGATATTAATTTCTAAAGATATTGTGGATAGTTTTCTATACTTCGATTCAGCGGGATAATTGTGGGTTGAGTTAGAAATACGCTTTGGTGAGCGGAATGGGCCAATGATTTACCAAATTCAAAGGGAGATTGCCTCCATCTCACAAGATAAGTTATCTGTGTCTGCATATTATACAAAATTGAAGATACTATGGGACGAGCACACTTGTCTCAAGCCAATGCCACAATGTGAGTGTAAAGCATCCAAGATTTTGCAGAAATAAATTTCTCAACTCAGCTCATGCAATTCTTGATGGGATTGCATGATAGTTTTGATCATGTTAGAAACCAAATCCTATTAATGGAGCCTTAATCAAGTGTTAATAAAGCGTATTCCATGGCTTTAAGAGTTGAAAAATAGAGAGAGATCACTCTGAAATGACTAGTGCAATACAAAATGTGGCAATGCAGGCCAAGGAAGGTAGAAGAAATAGTGGTTTTGTCCCAAGAATTCCACAAAAGAAGAAAACACAAGTAGAAAAGCAAAATATGATATGTGATGTGTCTGGAAAGACAAGGCACTTGAAAAGTACTTGTTTTGAAATTTATGGCTATCCTGAATGGTACAAGGCCTTGGTTGAAAAGAAAAAGGGACAAAGTAATAGCAGC
Organism: Sesamum indicum; assembly: GCF_000512975.1. NCBI lineage: Eukaryota > Viridiplantae > Streptophyta > Magnoliopsida > Lamiales > Pedaliaceae > Sesamum > Sesamum indicum. The sequence goes on from NC_026151.1 coordinate 5,530,413, forward strand.
CAAGCACTCAACACTGGCAAAGTTGAGAAGCATGTAGCTGTTGTAGTAGGAGATTCAATAAACAAGCAGATGATATCAGAACTGATCAAAGTGGAGCTGCAGAAATTGATAACAGAGAATAGCCACACACAGATCAATACACAAGCAATCTTTGATTGATTCTCGTGTAAATCTCTGCCTAATAAATCCTGCAATGAACTAGGTATAAATGCTTGGATTGTAGACGGTGGTGTCTCCACACATATGTGTAGAGACAGCAATCTTTTTTAACCACTGACCAAGACTGTGACAAACTCTTATATCCATTTAGCAGATGGATCAAAAAAACCTGTTGAAAGGATTGGAAATATCACATTACCTAATAAGATTAAACTTACAGAAGCGATTCATGTGTCTGAACTTAAGTACAACTTGTTATCTGTTAACAAATTATGTACTGCATCTCCTGTCTCTTTTATGTTTTCTGACTCTTGTTGTATATTGTAGGACCATAAGACTAATGAAATTTTGATGTAGGAAAATTCATAGGGAGGTTATGCGTTTTTTATGAAGCATCCTTCAAGATAGAAACAGTTAGATGTTTTGAGAATCAATAGAATCATCATTTCTGTCATTTTGTTGTTACTGATTTGGATATATGGCATAAAAGATTGGGACACACATCTCATAATGTACTTTCACACTTTCACACATTTATATCTATATTATATATTAAAGGAGAGCACATCTTCGGTGTCTCTCTTATTTTTGGTTTTTTTTTTTTCTACTCACTAACTTCCACATATACCCCATTCTCTACAAGTGGTAAAATGTAATGATACATACATTGATGTTTAAAGAGTGTAAAGAGCAAGAAAATAACTGTTAAACTTGTCCTCTTGAAAAGCAGCAGAGGCGCTACTTTCCCATAAGTACTTCTCTATTTGAATCTTGTTTTGATCTTATGCACATAGATCTATGAGGACCCTATAAAGAGTATTCCATTTCTAGATGCAATTATATGATGACCATTGTAGATGATCACAACAGGTGCACATGGATTTTTTTGATGAGAGAGAAAACAGAAACCACTAATCTTTTGATTCGTTTTCACAAGATGATCCTTACACAATTTGACAAAAGAATTAAAATCATTAGAACAGATAATGGTAGTGAATTTCTAGGACAAGAGATTGTAGACGTCTACAAAAGAGAATGAATTATACATCAAACCACTTGTACATATACACCACAACAAAATGGAGTTGTGGAGAGGAAACACAAACACCTCTTGGAGGTGGCATATTTCAATCTAAACTTCCCAATATGTTTTGGACTGATGCCATTCTTACATCCACTTGCATAATTAATAGACTACCTACACCCATTTTAAGGTGGAAAACCCCTTATGAAATCTATATAATAAACCTGTTGACTATTCTCATTTTAAAACTTTTGGATGTCTGTGCTTTGTAGAAATTTAGCACTAATGCAGAAAACATAGATACTGTACATGAAGAATACAATGAAAATAATCAAAATATGGAACATATAACCTTAAGGAGATCATCTAGAGTCATCACTAGACCAGCAAGGTATCATGACTTTATATGCAATAACACAGAAAATGAAACAAACATATGTAGTGTCTCCTATATGCCTCATATGCATGACTGCTTGTTCACTGCTCATATGCCACCTCAAGAACCTAAGAGTTATGTACAAGCTGCTAAAAATAAAATGTGGATTGATGCTATGGACAATGAAATAAAAGCACTGGAAGATAATTATACTTGGGACATCACTAAGTTGCCACCTAATAAGAAAGCAATAGGGTGTAAGTGGATATTCAAAATAAAACTTAATCCTGATGGAAGTATAGATAGATATAAAGTTAGATTAGTAGCAAAAGGATATAATCAAATTGAGGGCATAGATTACTTGGATAGTTTTTCTCCTGTAGCCAAAATTGTTACTGTTAGAGCTATAATTGTTGTTTCTGCAAAACTGATTGGCACTTGCATCAAGTTGATATAAATAACGCATTTTTACATGAATATCTTGATGAAAAAATTTATATGCAGCCCCTAGAGGGATATGAGGTCCCAAAGGGACATGTTTGCAGGTTAAAGAGGTCCTTATATGGCCTTAAACAGGCATCTAGATAATGGAATCAAGAATGCACTTCAAAGCTTGAGAGCTATGGCTTTGTTCAATCCAAGTATGATTATTGCTTATTTACAAAGGATTCATTAACTGAATTTTATTGTCTTCTTGTATACGTAGATGATGTGTTAATTGCAGGCCCTTTAGAGAAGACAATTACAGAAATTAAGAGGTATTTACATGAAGTGTTCACCATAAAGGACCTAGGTCCTGCAAGGTTCTTTTTGGGGTTGGAGATTGGGAGATTAGATAAGGGAATTACAGTCACACAAAGAAAATATACGAAAGGCATAATTGAAGATGTTAAGCTGAAGGAAGCTAAAGCCACAACCACTCCTTTGCCTCTAGGAATCAAGTTAACAAAGCATGCAGAGGAGCAACTGTCCAGTCCTGAACCATATAGAAGATTATTGGGCAGATTGTTGTATCTGGGAATAACCAGGCCTGACATATGTCACTCCCCACAGCAGCTTAGCCAGTTCATGCAACATCCATGCAATCAACATTAGCAAGCAACTTTGCACTTGGTCAAGTATCTTAAAGGAACACAAGACAGGATTATTTTTTGCTGCAGATGATCATTTTAACTTATCAGCTTTTTGTGATGCGGATTGGGCATCATGCAAAGATACAAGAAGATCACTAACCGAATATTATGTCTTCCTTGGCAACAGTTTGATATCTTGGAAGACCAAGAAACAAATGAAAGTATCACGTTCATCAGCAGAAGCTGAATACAGAAGCTTGGTTTCCTCCACTTGTGAATTGATTTGGATCTATAATGTGCTAAAGTATTTGCAGATTACAATTCCACTCCTATTCCATTACACTGTGACAATAAAGCAGCACTCTACATCACTGCTAATCTGATATTTCATGAGAGAACTAAACATCTGGAGATTGATTGCCACTTAGTACGAGATAAGTTTAAAGAAGGCTTCATTAATCCCCTGCATATTTCTACACATTGCCAACTTGCGGATGTATTCACTAAGAGTCTGTCTGGTTCCAAGTTCATGAAGGCAATTTCCAAGTTAGGACTTGTCAACATTCAACCAAGTCCCACTTGAGGAGAGGATGTAAAGAATTGCATTTGAGGTTGCTGAGTTGCAGCCTGCAGAGCTTGAAGAAGAAAGAAGAGACAATGAAGAAAGCGTGTTTACTTCACAAAAGAAAGCGTATTGAATGCCTTGCGAGTTCTATTATGATAACGCGATTTTATTAGTTGTTTTTTATCTCGCAATATTAAAGGCGTGGCACGTTTCTTTTAGTAAGAGTAGCAACTTAGAGCGCGAGAGAGTTTAGTTTTTAGTTGAGATGTGTATATATACACCTGTTGTATCCGTCTTCTTCAAGAAAGAAATTAACAGAGTTCTGACTTCTTGATATTGAGTTTTCTGCTTCTAGTTTTCTTCCAAATGGAAGTAGTTCTTCTTAATTGCAAATCCACGCCATTTTTACAACATGCAGTGCACATGTGATATTTAAAGGTTATGTGATGTGATATTTTTCAATATGCATAGTATGTAACGTTTTTTGGGCAAAAAAATCAGCGAAAAAACGATCATATACGGTAAAATGTAAATTTCACAAAGTTGAAATGGCAAGTTAACACACATAAAAAAAAGTTTAGATACCAAACTATAAAAATATATATAATTTGAATGGCAAAATATAATTTATCCTTATATATTTCATTCTTTTTATAATATATGTTGAAATATAAAAAATTAATTATTTTATGCATACACGAACTGCTTGCCATAACGCCGACTAGTTGTTCTTAATCCAAGGGGCGCCTGTGTGCCTTAAGTCCCATACAGAATGTTTTTCTCTTGGCAGAGCACATGGTTTCTAAAGGGATCTATCACAAAGAGATTCCACGTCCCTAATGTGATCACATAGCTTTCCATCACCTTCACTAATTCAATCATGAGCTGCTCTGAATCTTCTGTGCTCTACCAATTAATATTCTATAAGCCCAATAATTTGATTTGATTGTTTATATTTTCATTTCCGTAAATTACATTGATATTTCATGAGATTAGATTAAATTATATAAATATTTTTCATATTTTATAAAATTATAGTTATATCTCTTAAAGAGTGTAAGTGTAATATTTGTATTTGTATAAATTTTGTATTTAAATATGGGGTGTAGTTGTAATTACAGCTATTACCTCATTGAGGTGTAGCTGTAATTTTAGGAAAACTGGGGAGGGGGGCGTTATATATTTTGGTCTAATCTCAAAAGGTGTCAATGTAATTTAGTTTATATTTAAATATATTTTTTCAATTTGGTAGAAATTTTCGTGTGAAAATGAGAATATAATTGGATTAGTAAAGTTTTCTATTGGATAGCAGTGTCAAATTAATATATTTTTAAAAATACGTCTAAACAAATATATTTTTACTTTAATTCTTATTTAAAAAAATAAAAAGTTAAAAAGGAAACGTAAACAAACAAGTTTATGAAGTAATGCAACTACAAAGTCATAATATTGATATATTTGATTTTTTGCTACTTACATGTTGCACTAATTTGAGATAACAAAAACAAAGAGAAACATATAATACTTTGAGATAAGAAAAAAAAAAAACCAAATAATTTCACTATAGAATATTAAGAAATTTGGAATAAAAGAGAGGAGAAAAGGTAAAAATTAAATATTAGGATCATAAATTACAACAAGCGTCCATAAAGTTTGTTATAATTATAAGAAATAATTACACCAGCTCCTTCTCTGAGATTTGGTGCAATATTTTCTTCTAATAAATAAGTCTCTCCATTAATCAAAATTCACCGAATTTGTTGATATTCATAAAAAAAATCATAAAAAATCTATAATAACCTCTGATTGACTTATTACTGACTTATAGTAGGTTAAATAAATTTTTTTATAATCAGAGTATCATCATACGTCTTACGTGTTAATGCACTATTATAAGGGTAGTTTAGTTCGAAAAAAATCTTTAATCTGTAATAAGTTAGTTTTAAGCCAATCAAGGTAAATATCAACTTTCATTCAACTTTCTGTTAATGTCAACAAATTCAATGAATTTTGACTATTGGAGGGACTTTTTTATTAGATAGAGGCAAAGCTCGTGGGTGCTGGATACAATTTGCCACAGGGGGTCTACGTATAATTACACTAAACCTCAGGGGAAGAAAGTGTAATTATCCTTAATTATAAATATTTCTTCATTGTTTGAAAAATTATCAGTATCTCCTAAAATAAAAAATAATTATATAGCCATTAGACGGTGATGAAAAAATGTCTACTTTACTATTATCGATATTTTTTAGAAAAATAAACATCTGAAAAAATATAAAAACAAATCTGCGGATGGGTCAAATCACATTACCCCCTCTGTGTTGTGTATGATTATTTGCCTTCTCAAACCTAAGTAAAATTATAATTCATAACTTATAGCGCATTTTGGTCAATTCAACCCTAAAATTAAATGAAAGTATAAAGAAAGCTGACAGAATGTTTCGTTGTCGGACGGACATTAAAATCAAAAGGGTAATTAAATTTTTAAACAATGAGAATGTATTTGTAATTTTATCAAATCTTATAAGAAGTAGTTATAATTTATCCTAAATATTAACAGAAAAACTAAATATTTTTTCTTGCTAGATGGTAAATCCAAAACAAAAGGAAAAAAAATAAAAATAAAATAACAAATCAAAATCCCAAATTCTCCCCTCTTTAATTATTAAAAAAGTAGAGTAATCATAAGCATATTGAACATGGCGTTATCATTTGATTATGTGAATATAATTATGGCATTATAATTCTCAATTGGTATTTGAAGATGTAACTAATTGTCATTGCTTTATTGGTGTGGATGGCATTGTCAAACAAGTGATGGTACCTATATACGTCATGTCAAAATTAAACCATTAAATACAACAATTGATTTTGGATTCTTGATCATGATTTGAAAAAAATGGTCTAGTTCACGTTGTGTTTATCTTTTTAAAATAAAGCAAAACGATCACATAATTTGTAGTTTTTTTCGTCAATTTCTTAACGGGAATTGATCAAACGACTGAGAGAAAAAAATTATAATTGAATTTTAATATAACAACAATAAAAATTTCCTAACGGGAATTGATCAAACGACTGAGAGAAAAAAAATTATAATTGAATTTTAACATAACAACAATAGAAATCACTCGTATTTACCTATGAAGATGAAATAAAATTTTGATCCTAACTTCTCCCAAAAATTCAATAAAAAAGAATTCCTGTTGATATTCTTTTTTTGTCTTCTCTTTTTTATTTATTTTTATTTTATATGTAGTGTAATTTGGGAGGGAGTACTGCACTCGCAATATCAAATTATGAGTACGGTTAAAGGAATAAATGTCCACACTAGGAGAAATATACCTTTTTACCGTAGTTAATTATTATAATTAAAAATAATAAATTATGACGAATACTGTAATTTTATAGTCCTAAAAAAATTAATTGAAGTTAATTATGGGCACTTCACATAATCATTGGAATACAAATATTGTGGTTACAAAAAAATTATAGTAAAGATTGATTAATTATGGTCAAAATTTAAATTTTTTATATTAATTTTATTTCATTATGGTAGATAGAATTGATTCACTATAGTTTTCAAGTAACAGTAACTTATAAAAAATGACCAAATATGAGATGTTCATAATTAAATTCAAAAAAAAAAAATTAAATGTATAAATATAGTAAGTTACAGGACCAAAAATACTAATAATCTAAAGTTATATGATCAAAAGTCTAATTTTATCTAAACATAAATATGAACATATTATTTATAAATATTAATTATATATATTTTGATTCCCCGTCGAGACTCGGTGCAAGGCAACAAGCACCAAACATTCACCATACCTGCTTCCGTCAAGATATATATTTATTTAATAATAATAATTGACGATTCAGAAAAATTCTGCTTTTAATTACAACACCGTCACCAAACGACGTCGACTTTTGTTGTTATTATATTAATTTCATACAATCATGCATTTGCAATAATTTATATATATATATATATATCTTAAAATGTAGTAATAATAAAATCAAAATCTCAGTCACACCTGGGGATCCATGGTGAGTGATGATCCTAGTAGGATTCTAATGCTATATATATATATATGCCTATAGTAAAAAAAAATACATACAAAGTCAGTGTTGGAGTGGGTGATTTATATTGACATTTCCCAAATATTATTGTGACACGTGCTCTCAAATTTGATAATTATATAATCATCCACTGTGGTCGGTAAAAAATTGGATATATGTATGTAAAGTGCATGTCTTGAAGGTAAAAAATACGATAAAAGCGTAAAAGACATGAATGCTCTTATGAGAGGGCATAATATTGAAACAGATGAAGATCTGTGTGTTTTAATATTAAGTCAGATCTAATTGTACCCACCCTACTCGATCCATGAGTCTGCTCCTTGGACTATCGATCTTAGAACGTCTTGATAACTAATATCTTGCTATGTGAATTCGTATAAATATGGATACTGGAGCCCGATGTGTATGTGATATTGTCATGGTAACAAATAAGTATTGAATACGTGATATTACCGTGTTCTAGCTAATTTTTTCATTTTTTTTAAATTGGAAATCAAATTAATTTAAATATTAAAGGGTTTTTGTTGGAGATTTTCCAACGTGCCTACCGATGACTCTTTTTCAAGTACTTCTATTGCCGGTTAAGAAATAGAACTAAAAGAAAGAATCCCCCTCCCATCAAAAAAATAAAAAAAAAAAAAGAGTACAAGACAAGAATTTGTGCCCTTTTACCGAGGTTGGGTTGCACCAAAACCTCCCAACTTTGAAACCTGGAAAATGGGCCATAGATCGCCTGATCTAACTGAAGGAACAAGATCACGTCATGTGATCTGTATATGCACGAACATTTGGCCATATAAATACACCATATTGTCTCATTTATTAGTATGCCATTTATAATCCTCACCAATATTACCTCACTTTTGATCTCAGCAAACTGACTGAAGAAGTCTTTGATGGGAACTACCGGACAAGTCTAACTGTCTCTTTTCTTCTCAAATTCCTCAACACCTATTCTAATACTTGGAGCAAATTCGATCTCCGACCCGAATCAGTTGTCGACCCCAACTAGATCAACACACATTCGAAATGTTTCCAGTTATACAGTATAAATTTCTTTTTCTTGTCTTCATTCCTCTAGTTGTTTAACACATTATAAAATTTTCTTTTCTTTTCACATGGGAAAATGTTAGATCTGCTGCTGCAGCTCTTGAAAGCGTCATTGTTCACGCCTTCTAATTTAAATGATGGGCAGCAGGCAAGCATATGTTTTCTGAATTCTCACAGTCGTGACCATGTGCAGAACAAAAACGATGACTAATAAATGTTTGAATGCGTATGATCACAGAGGTATTTGCAGTGAGGTTTCTTCTGGTTTGGATTGGTTTTGATTCTGGTTAATTTCATCTGCGCCGTTGGTTTCCTTATGTTGAAGTTGATACAGTTGTGTCAAAAATGACTATGTATGATATGTATTCTCACTTTTGAATTATAATTTAATTTAATTATATTTTTATTTTTAAATATATTAGTCAAGGTTAGTGATGGCCTGACAAGCTGAGTCAGTTGGGGTCAATGTAAGACTCTCGAGCTGGATGATGGGTTGACCCTACAATATAAATTGTTAGATTTGTTGAGGTGATCCTTAACTGAAATCCTTTGATGCTTAAATCAAATTTACTTAGGGTTATAATAGCGTCGCAGAGCTAGCTCTCATGAGAATAGTTCATGCATACCTTATGAAATATGTCAACGGATATATATAGATGGCTAATTGTCAAAATGTGTATGGAGTCACGTATTATTTTGAGAGCCCTTGGATGGTGAAGGCATCTGTTAAGATTAGTAAACTCATTGGCAGTAGAGCAGAAACAGGTTGAAGAAGAACAGTGCTTAGTTCTCGCTATTTTTCCTACGGCTATATAAAGTTGCACTTTGCTTCAACACGTTTTTATTAGTCTTTCTTTGAAGCGACGGTTTGTTAGTTAAGAAGGAGTAAGAAGGAGTTAGGATTAGATAGGGAAGTTAATTAACTTCCACTACAGTTTATATATAACAGAGCTTTGTATCTGTATTCATACACTGATTAGTTCTCTTCAATAAACTTTTGATTTCTTGAAATGAGCTTTGTTGGATTTTAACATGGCATCAGAGCCACAATCTGGTGGCCACATATTATTCTTTTCTGCGCTTGAAGAGATCTAGAATTCTTTCACTCTTTTCTTTCCATTTCTTGATTCCAGTTTTCATCATGTCTACAGAGAGAAGTTCTGCCACCAAGGAAGACCAGAAAATCAATATCTGGCCAGAGAAACTTCGTTTACATGGAGGAGAAAACCCAGGGACAAGTTTAGTCTCTGTTCCCTTGGATGGAAACAACTACCTCACGTGGAGTAAATCGAGTTGGGACTAGGAGCCAAACAGAAAATGGGATTTATCAATGGAAGTTTTCCCAAACCCACAAAAAATCAAGAAGAAATAGAACAATGGGAACGCGTGAATTGTATGGTGGTGTCATGGCTACTAAGCTCAATGAACAAAGAAATTGCAGAGGCTTTCATCTACACAACCTCTGCACAAGATCTTTGGGAACAGGTAGAGGCAAGATTCGGAGAGAGCAACGGACCCATGTTGTATGATATCCAAAAGAAGATAAGCTCATCAGTTCAAGGTGATAGAACTGTATCTGAGTACTTTACTAAGCTTAAGAAATTATGGGACGAATTGGCACATTTAGATCCTCTTCCTACATGTTCATGTGGAGCAAGCAAGGCAATGTCAGACACTAATTCATCAAGGCAGCTTATCCAATTTCTGATGGGACTAGAAGAAGGGTATGACCACATTCGCAGCCAGATTTTGTTGATGGAGCCTTTGCCTACAATAGGCAAAGCATACTCTATGGTGCTACGCATTGAAAAGCAGCGAAATATAAATTTAGAAGCTGCTCAAGATGGGGCTATGGCTGTGAGATCTGTCAATTACAAAAGGGATCAAATCAATACAGTAGCACAGAAAAGGAAACCTGCTTTGGACAAGAAATCACAATACTGTGATTTCTGCAAACGGAATGGACATACAAGGCAGTCATGTTTCAAATTGGTAGGTTTCCCAGACTGGTATAAGAGTCTTATTGAACAAAAGAGAGGAGAAAAGTGGAGTGCAGACAAGGCTTTCAATACTGAAATTGAAGAATCATTGCAAGACTCTTTCTCTGCATCACAAACTGATATTACCAAACTCATTAGAAGTGAAGTCAAGAAAGTGATACAGAAAGAAAAGGATCATCATGATCATTCATCAAATATGGCCAATGTGGAAGATTATGCAGGTAATACTATTTTTCATGAACCTTGGATAATTGATAGTGGTGCATCGAATCATATGTGCGGTGATTTACAAATATTGAAAGACTTAAAGCGCCTAAAAACTTCCATCTTTGTTAAGCTCCCTGATGGCACAAGAAAAGAAGTTACTTATAAAGGGATGGTTCAATTAACTTTAGAGATTGTTTTGCATGAAGTATTATATATACCTGATTTCAGGCATAATTTACTTTCTGTTCGAAAATTGTGCATCGACAGTGGCCTTAAAATAATCTTTACTAAGAATCAATGCATTTTGCAGGAGCTTCAGACAATGAAGACTATGGCTATGGGTAGATTAGTTGGGAAGCTCTATGTTCTTAATAATGAAAACTGCAAATTTGCTGCTACTATAGAACAATCCAGAAAGGACTTGAATATGCATTGTATGAAGGCTACCTCATCTGATATAGATTTGTGGCATAGGAGGTTAGGCCACACCTCTGTTGATGTGCTTAAACACATTCCCAGTATTAATAAAAACAAATCTGTTTTGAGCTTGTGTGATATCTGTCCTATGGCAAAAATGCACAGATTACCTTTTTCATCTAGTGATACTCATGCTGTGGATATATTTGATTTAGTTCACATGGATGTATGGGGACCTTACAAACAATTTTCTATATCTAACTCACATTATATGCTCACTATAGTAGATGATCACAGTAGGGCCACTTGGATCTATCTCATGACTTACAAAGATCAAGTTGTTCAAAAAATTGAAACCTTTTTTAATATGGTTCATAACCAGTTTAATAAACGTATTAAGATTATCAGAACTGATAATGGAACTGAATTCACTAGTCAAAAATGCCAACTATTCATTCAAAAACATGGGATTCTTCACCAAAGAACATGTGTTTTCACTCCTCAACAAAATGGAATAGTCGAACGAAAACATCAACATTTGTTACAATTAGCTAGAGCCTTATTATTTCAAGCCAAGATGCCCTTGAAGTTCTGGACCGAAGCCATACTCACTGCAGCATACTTAATAAATAGATTGCCTACCTTAGTTCTAAATTGGAAAACACCTTTTGAAATCTTGTTTAAGAAACCTGCTTCATATGCTCACTTAAGAACTTTTGGATGCCTTTGTTATGCCTCTAACAATCTCCCTAATAAGAAGAAATTCGATTCCAGAAGCTACAAATGTGTCTTCTTAGGATATGGACACGGACAAAAGGGTTACAAGGTCTATGACTTAGCCTCGCAAAGCATTTTTGTTACTAGAGACTTAGTGTTTCATGAGAATTACTTCCCTTTTGAGTCTATAACATCTGATAATTTGGCTTGTCCTTTACCTATAGTCCCTATAGACAGTGACGTTTTCACCAACAAGGAAAAGGAATCAGACATTAACATTAATGAAGAACCAGATATACACACTGATGATACTCAGATTAGGAGGTCCAGTAGACAAACATCCAAACCTGTGTGGATGAAGGATTTTGTTTGTGATTTCTCTTATGATACTATGCCTACTCATATCACTGCTTTCACACCCACCTATGGGTGTTTTGTACAAGCTTTATCTATACTGCAGGAACCCAAAAGTTTTAGGGAAGCACAACAAAAACAGGAATGGAGGGAAGCTATGAAGTCTGAAATTTTTGCACTTGAACACAATGAAACATGGGATTTAGTCAAGGCTCCTTTGAACAAGAAATGCATTGGATGCAGGTGGATTTACAAACTTAAGCTTAAACCAGATGGCACTATTGAAAGATACAAGGCAAGACTTGTAGCTAAAGGCTACAATCAAGTCGAAGGACAAGATTATACTGACTGTTTTGCACCAGTTGCAAAAGCAGTCACAGTGAGAATTTTTTTGGCTGTATCAGTGGCTAGAGGTTGGTCTATTCATCATTTTGACGTAAATAATGCCTTTTTACATGGTTCGTTGCAGGAAGATATATATATGGAGCCACCTGAAGGTTTTGAAGTGGAACCAGGTTATGTATGCAAGTTGAAAAAGGCACTATATGGCTTGAAGCAAGCCTCTAGAGAATGGAACAAGAAATTCACAGAAAATATGCAAGGTTTGGGTTTTAAACAATCTTGTCATGATTACTGTCTATTTACAAAGAATGTGAAAGATGGACAGGTGCTTTTGTTGGTGTATGTAGATGACATTCTTGTCTCAGCACCTTCATTAGATTACATCAATGAGGTACAACATTGCATGAACAATCTTTTTACCATTAAAAATCTGGGGATTGCTAAGTATTTTCTTGGAATAGAATTAGCACAAGCTCCAGAAGGATTATTGGCTACACAGAACAAATATACTGCAGATATTATTCAGGACATGGGACTAACACATGCAACATCCAAGAACACCCCACTTCCCACAGGGATTAAATTGAGTTCTAATGACAGTGAACCATTGCCAGAACCCTCTAGATATCGACGGCTTATAGGTAGATTGCTCTACCTCAATTTTACTCGCCCTGACATTACATATGGAGTGCAACAGCTCAGTCAATTCCTTCACAAACCTTGCCAAATTCATTGGGATGCTGCTGTTCACTTAGTGAAGTACCTAAAGGGAGCCCCAGCCACAGGTATATTCTTCTCTTCAAACAATACTTTGAATCTCACTGCCTTCTGTGATGCAGATTGGGGAGGGTGCACAGAGACTCGAAAATCATTGACTGGATTCTCTATATTTTTGGGCAATACTCCAATTTCCTGGAAATCCAAAAAGCAAGTGACGGTCTCAAGGTCCACCGCAGAAGCGGAGTATCGAAGCCTAGCTACTACTGTGTGTGAACTTATGTGGATAGATTATCTGCTTCAGGATTTTCAAGTTCTTGTTCCTAAGCCGATCCCTCTTTACTGCGACAACAAAGCAGCTGTTTATATATCTGTTAATCCAGTGTTTCACGAACGAACGAAACACATTGACATCGATTGTCACATAGTCCGCAACAAATTCAAAGAAGGATTTGTGCTTCCTTCCCACATTAGTGCAAAAGAACAAGTTGCAGACATCCTCACTAAGGCACTTTCCGCACCAGCTTTTAATTCCATGAAGTCCAAGTTGAACCTTCTTGCGTGGCCACCAGGTTCGACTTGCGGGGGGGATGTTAAGATTAGTAAACTCATTGGCAGTAGAGCAGAAACAGGTTGAAGAAGAACAGTGCTTAGTTCTCGCTATTTTTCCTACGGCTATATAAAGTTGCACTTTGCTTCAACACGTTTTTATTAGTCTTTCTTTGAAGCGACGGTTTGTTAGTTAAGAAGGAGTAAGAAGGAGTTAGGATTAGATAGGGAAGTTAATTAACTTCCACTACAGTTTATATATAACAGAGCTTTGTATCTGTATTCATACACTGATTAGTTCTCTTCAATAAACTTTTGATTTCTTGAAATGAGCTTTGTTGGATTTTAACAGCATCAATGGTCAACATTAGGGTTTGTGAGTTGACTCGACTTGGTGGAGAAACACGCGAATCCTCGTCTTATTTGGTAGTTTTTTTATTTTTGAAAGGCAAAGTTTTTTTTTTTTCTTTTTAACACTCACGCACGCACCCACTCACACACGTCGCCAGTGGCTTTTGAACCTAATATCTTCACAATGAAATATTGAGCCTCATATCATTGGAGTGTCCCCTAAGAACAAAAGGAAGGCAAAGTTATCACATGAGAGTTTTACCATGATTAACCCTTATTACATACAATAATGTAATACCAAAGTGTGATAAAAGAACTCCACCAAGAAGTTGCTTTCTTGTTTATGTTGCGACGTTCGTGTGTTTTTTATTTTTTATTTATTATAAAACATAATTATAAACTCTCAACATTTTATAAGATATTTTAGATACCTATTAGCTATACCAAACATTGTACCGTCTAATTCACACAAGCTTACTTCGATTTAAAATTCTAGGTAAATTACAGCCAACTCCCCTAAAATTTGACATAATAACAAATACCTCTTTGTTATTTAGAAAACTAGAATCCCACGTTATTTTGACTCCGTCTAACAACGAGATCATTCCGTTAGCCCTCGCTAGATTTTCATTTATTTTTTATAATGAACTGACCAAAAATACCTATTTGAAATTATAAGTTTATAAAAATATTTTTATGAACTAATACATTTTAGGAATTTTTTACTTACTCTCAGATTTTCTTTTTAATAGTTTTCCAAACATAATTAAGAACGCCAAAATAATAATATTAGCTCACCGTTTATGGATTATATATTTATTTTTTTATCTGATAAAAATATTTATATTTTTTAAATAATAATAAAATGTTCATAATTGAATCAAATATTTAAAAATGAGACTATAATTTACACTAAAATCGTTTTTGTTCGGAAACAAAACAGTAAGGAATCAAACCCACGAGATGTAGCAGACATTTGGTGGCAGAATTTGTCTTGTTACCGCCGCCAAGTAATACGGCGGCCTGTCTTTGCCTAAATTTACATCATATGGAGCCAACTTTATTCAGTAATTTCAACTATGACAGCAAAAAAATGTAATTATTTTTTATAATATAAGTTACTATGATTTAGAAATTATAATAAAGTAATATTATTTATTATAATAAAATAAAGTTAAAATAAAATTTTAATTTTTAATTATGATTAATTAATATTAATAATAATTTTGTCTGTGGACAAAATATTTGTTATGATTTTTAGTTGTAATTAATATTAAGGCCTCTTTTACAAAAATAACGATTAATAGTCAATGCAATTATAATTAAATAGTATTTAGTTAACTATAACAAAAAAAAATGAGGTTTTAGCCAATGAAGTCCAAATTTATTCGAATGAGAATTGCAATTTTAGTCATGGGCGAAATAGCATAAAATCGAATTATTTATTTAAATATTATAAAAAAATAAATAAATTTATAAGTCTACCACTTCTCAAAAAAAAAAATGGAATTTTTTTTTATTTGTATTGTCGTTAGAAACGGCACCAAATTGTTAGTTCTACTTAGTAATAATAATTTGGGACAATTTTGTCTTTTTTTTTAATTTTTAAATTAATTATAATTACATATTAATTAAGAATATAATATATTAATTAATTAATAATACTTATTATTTTGAATTTTATAATATTTTGAATTTTATAATATTTTGAATTTTTTAAATAGTTTTATAATTATAAAATATTAATCAAAGTATATTAATATTAAATTATATATTTTAACAACTAATAAAATTAAAAATTATATAAAAAATGTAAGATATAAAATGATATAAAATTAAAATTAATTACATATTTTAATAACATCCATCGGTTCCACAAGTGAGATAAATCAAATTGAAAATTACATACAAACAAAAATATAAGAACTAAAATAATATAAAATTAAAATTAATTACATATTTTAATAATGTCCGTCGATTCCACAACTGCGATCAGATTCAATTTAAATTGGGATTTTTTGATATTTTCTCCCCTTTTTTTCTCTCCTTTTCCTCCTCAGTTTTTGTTAGTATTCTAAACTTAGCTATACTTTTCTTCTCATTTTTTGTTTCTTTCTTTTTCCCCTCTGTATGTGGACAAGAGAGAACGGTTTTATGATCGTTTTCTTTCCCTCTCCTCGACAAATTCCTCGAACCAAACAAGCCCTATAATTTCTGTGGTTAAAGGAAGAGAATTATTGGTGAAACAGTTTGATTTTTAGATATTAGAAAAACTTATCTCTGATTTGTTTACCATATCTTGTTTGTTCAACATAAGTTATGATGAAGCATTATTGGGGTATATATTACATTAAATATTTCTAGTCCAAGTATTTGTTTTCTCTTTAGGCCACTACCGCATAAGAGATAAATGCTTAACGACGTGCACTATAAAAAAATGCAGGATTTTGGAGGGATTTAGAAAATATTTTTTTGCTTTTTGGAACGATCGGAAATTGAAGATATCAATTTGAAATGAATTTTGAAATGGTTTATGTTCCATCGTTATAGACGGCATTTCTAAAAATTAGGAACGATTTGTGTAGTACCGTTCCTAAAGTGAACGTGTATTTTACCATATTATTCTTGACCGTTCCTAATAATGTATTTGAATATGAAAATTTGATTTGATTGATTGGAACATATTGGGTAAGTTTTGGAACGGTTGTATGAATAAATTCGTGATACTTCTCGAACGATTTTTGGAATACGCTCGGGTGAAATTTGAAAATACTGTTATTTAATATGGTGATATATTTAGAAATGGTAATTGAAATCGTATATATTGTACGCATTTTTTCGAATACATTAGGGACAATTTATTGTTTATTAGGAACGCACTCTTGTAACTGTTTTTAAAGTATTTATTGGAACACTTTGTGGTGTATGCTTTAGATTGAATTGGAATATATTTATGATCGGTTATTCTTGTTTAGGAATACTTTTTTAAAACTATTCTAGCAATGGTTTTTCTAACGATGTTGTTTTGAAATTTGTAACATTTTGTCTGCAATTACTTTCTGATTTTTTAATTATATAATTTAAAATAATAATTAATTATGAAACTTAATTATATGTATGAGTTTAATTAATTAAATAAATATTAAATAATGGAATGCAATAAACATTACGAAACATGAAAAATTAGTGAAAAAAATATTATATTAAAATAAAAATTATCGAATTACAAACTATAAAAAGAAATCTAATCTAAACCCTCCTTATCAGCGACGTCCATATCGTCCTCGATCTGGGCAGGGGGTCCTCACACCACTGCGTTGATGCGTTCATGGAATTTGCAGTCGGACTTGAAAGGACATGTTAATAGTGATTTTTAAAATAAAATAATATTAAAATAAAAGAATATTGTGATTCTTGTACTAAATATGTTCTAAATTAACGAAATAATTACACAAATTTTAGAATGTTACCGAATAATTACAGAAAATGACACAATAATTACATAATGTTACCGAATAATTGTAGACAATGACACAATAATTACATAAAATTACAAACTTGTTAAACTATTAAAAAGTTAAATTATATGATAATTAAGTATTTAAAAAATTTACCTTTGACCTCTCAAACCATGTCCTAGAGGATGCAGGCTACTATTAGACATAATCTATAAAACTATAGTAAATATTAATTTTTTAATTAGAAAATATTCATAAAATTATATAATTTATATAAATATTTATAAAATTACAGAATTTACACAAATATTCATAAAATTATACAAATTACACAAAATTATAGAAAAATAATTTAATAAATTACACAAACACTTTTATTAATAAACAGAAAAATAGAATAAGTTTTTAATAAATAGAAAAAATACATAAAATTTCAAAGAAATTCAGAAAATTGCAGCAAATTATAAAAAAATTCACATAATTATAGAAATATGAATTTTTCACAATAATTGCGTTTGTTTTCATTATAACTAATGTATATTTATACATCTATTAAAATATGTATTAACTCCAAATAAATTTGCTGAGATATGTACATAATCTTTGAGAAAAAAAATTATATTTAAAAATTAAAGTATTATTTTCAAAAAAGTTTGTAATGCAAAATGCATATTTAAATATAGAAAAATCAGAAAATTGCAAAAAAAAAAATAGAAAATTCGCATAAAAAAATTCAGAAAATTAAAAAAAAATGCACATTCTGAAAATTTGAAAAATCGAAAAAACTTAATTACATAAAAATATGAAAAATCATAGAAATGGCATGCATACATACATTCTAAATTTTTAATTACAGAAAAAATATGAAAAAATTACTCAAATTTAGTGAAATTCAGAATGTTTTTATAAAAATGACATATAATAATTCCCCAAAAAATTATATATTTTACATATAATAATTCGCCAAAAAAATGCACATTTTATACAAAAATTATACATATTACATACATAAAAAATTACACAAAAATTTCGCGCAAAAAATTACATATTTTACATATAAATTTTGCACATATTACATATATAAATAAAATTACTAACCTTATTTTGGGTAAAAGGTGGTGGGCAAGTGGCGGCGGTGGGTTAATCGGGCCATCAAAATTCAGATCTGACCGTTAGATATGATAAAACTTACAAAAAAAAATACATTTGGTAAAGTTTTAGATTTATTGGATATACGGATGTTGTGATATCATACTCGAAACATAAGAGTAATCATTCAAGACGGTGTATCGTTGAATCAGGCCATGTGATTTTAAATCATACCATCGGATATGATTTAATGGGCACAGTCTTGTATATATTTAAATTTCATATGAATCAGGTGCCCGAATTTTAAGATATCGTACTTATTGATTAAACTTTTTAATCTCATAATATATATAATAAAATAATAATTAGAATTGTTCAACCACCACCATCATCATCATCATTATTATTATTATTGTTGCTATTATTATTATAATTTTTAGATTAATTCATAGGAATTACTAAATTTTGACATAAATTTATAAATAATAAAAATTTATAAGTGAATTACTTGTCAATTTAAGAAAAATATAACGTAATACAAATATATATTAAAATATAACATAAAGTTTATATATGTCATATTAAATAATAATTTTAATTATAAAAAAATTATAATTTACTAAGTTGTTGATTAAATTTATTTTTATATAAAGATTAAATATATAAATAAAAGTACCATAATTTATTATTATCCAAAATAAAATATATGATATTGATTAATAATTATAATATATGGTCAATTTTAATTATAAAACTTATCAAATATTAAATATAAAATTAAATATATAAAGAATTCAAAAATAAAAAAATATATATAAAAAAATAAAAAATACGCGAGCTGGTGAACACCCAAATATGAGCTCGAGTCGAGCTCAAAGTCGAGCCGACTCGACTCATCTGCCACCCTATGTTAAAATATAGCCAGTGCACCACATTTAGGAATGAGGTTTGGACCACATTTTGGAATGCAAAAATGGCCGTTAAAATTTAGGCTTTGAAACAAGTTTTGTAATTCAATATTTTCTATCTATTGAAGTCGTGCCTAATTGTATCTCCCTTTGGAATGGTACTTAAAGCACAAACTACATCCCACAAATATCACACTTTAGGAACGGATACTGTAATACAAGCATTTCTAAAGACTAAACCGTCTCAAATTGCAACTCATTTTGAAACGATTTTTTTCCATTGCCCCATTTTTCAACGGTCTCTTGAACCTCATTTTGAAACAGTATCCATCTGCCATTGGCGGACAGTTCCAATGATTATAAAAGAGTCCCAAACTGCGTTATAATATTTTACCATTCCACTTTTGGTACATACTAGGAACACGTCTTGTAAATCAATTTTTGGAACGGCTATTGTAATGGTTCTGTCGTTCCAAAAATAAAGAATGAAATATAAGAGGATTGTGACATCACTCCGTTCCTCAAGAGTTCCAAATTATCCGTCCCAAATCTTACATTTATTTGTAGTGAGGTTGTATGAAGTATTAAGACAATAAAAATTGTACTTAAAACATAAAGAGTGGATATTTATAGATTATTTTTTGTTGTACGGGTGAATGACAATAGATTCGGGTTAAGTTTATTTTGAACCCTTAACCAAGGCTCCTAATTGATCTTGGGTTTTAGAGATTTGGACCTGTACTTGACCTGAACCTAATCCTTTTAATTATTTTGTATATACATTTTATATTTATACATATACCTATATTTATATTTATATAAATATATTTATAAAATATCTAATAAAATGTGTACATTTTATTTACACTTACATATAATACATAAACTTCTTATTAGTTTATTAGTTTAAATAACGATATAAATAGTTTATAGACATTGTAACGTATATATAAACAGCACATATTTTAAAATTCTTAATATTTTAAAGCAAAAAACATGCACATATAAATTTATTATAATTTTTTTTAATAATATTATTGTCTCATATTTATAGAAAATAATTATATTTATAACTCCTTACCTATAGTCTGTTTACACAAAATCACTCCCCGTCTTTCAAATAATCACACATATACCCACAAAAAATATAAACATCATTTATACATGCAAACTACCCTACTTTTTAAAAAATTACACACGCACCCTCAGAACGTCAACATCATTACACAAGCTCCTCCTGTTATTAGTTGTTAATGGTAGTTTCCATAATTATACAAAACTTTAAAGAGAATTTATGGAAATAGATCATACATTAGAGAGTACAAAAGTAATTACCCTTTTTCTTAGGATAAAATACGATTTGTTCCCCTAAACTATTCGTCATGTAACAATTGTCCTCCTAAACTAACAAATGTAACACATACCACTCATAATTAAATTTTTTGACAATATTGCTCTTGTATTATATATATATATAGTTCAAAGGATTTTTTGTATTTGAAGTTTAATTAATTTTTTTAATTAGAAAAAATATTTTTTATTTATAATAAAATAAAATATAATTAGTGAATTAAATAGTTTGATTTTTTTTTACAGACTCAAAGTGAACTAATAAATTAGTAGAATAAATACATTTATCAATTTCTTTTAAGAAGCATATATGAGTTGTTGGTTATATTATATTTAGTATAATTATACTTTTCTCCCCTAAGATTTGGTGTAATTATACTTAGACCCCCTGTAGTTTCGGAAATTACATTTAGCACCCTTGACGTTTACTTTGATCTAACAAACAAGTCCCTATATTAGCAAATTCGATTAATTTTGACTAATAGAAAGACTTATTTATTAGACGAAAGCAAATATCAGGAGTGATAAATATAATTTCTCAAACTATAGGGGGTTTATGTGTAATTACATCAAATCTCAGGGGAGGAGAGTGTAATTATCCCTTATGTTTATTGTGTATTTACTATATATATTAATTTATACTCTAATTTTAATGTAAATTCTTCACTTATTAAAAATAATTAATTAAATAATAATTTGGTGATGATTTAATATGTAAAATACTAAATTATATTGAAAAAAAATATAATTGTTCAAAGAATGAGGGGCATTTTTGTCCAATCAAAGGAAAAAAATTATATTTGCTAGTTTATGGGGTAAATATTATATGACAAATAATTTAAGGAGGTAAAGTATATTTTACCCCTTTTCTTATAGAGAAAAAAAAAGGAAAAAATCCAACGACCTCCCTGTGATTTCAGAAATATTCAAAATTCCTTTGTAAAAATTAAAGTATCAATTACACCCCCTATGATATAAAACAAAGTTTAAAAAACCCCATAAGGCCAAGTTGGCAGCACACGCGCATTGATTGCGAAGATTATTTTGAAAAGTGTCATATTTTGATATTTTTGCCCTTATCTCAAATCTAGTATATATAATATTGTATATTATATAATAATAAAATATTATTTTATATGCAAATATATAATCATATTAATATTTTTAATATAATATTTTTTAATTAAATTAATTAAAAATTAATTTTTTATAAAAAGCAGCGATGACGGCTGCAGAGAAGCGTGCCGCCGTGCCCTCCTCACCCCTAGGGAGGAGGATCGCCCAGCAGCGAGGGCGATGCCTTCGCCCAAACGAGAAGCGACGGTGGGGTGCAGGGGGCGGGGCCGAGGTCTGGCGAGCGAGTGAGGGAAGGGAAAACCAATCGTGGAGTGGGGTGGGATGGGTTGGGGGGTTTGATTATTATTTTTTAGAATAATAATTTCATTTTATAAATTATAATAATTTTATTTTTATAAATTATAATAATTCATAGTATAATTTTATCAAACATGTGATCCAACTTATTTTCTAAAGTCATGTAAAACTAAAAACAAAAAAATATTCACTTAGTATGTCATGTCATTAATAAGTAATTATTTATTTTAATAGTAGTTATTGATTAGTTATCTAGTTATACATATTTAAAATTAATAATTAATGAAAATTAATTGTTGAAGTGAAAAATTAGATGATTAGCACATGGGCTTAATCAATGTTTAATTAACTTAATTACAATAAGAGAAGACCATTGCTTGTCGGGAAAATGACACATTTCGTCTCATAACTTAAAATTTTTTTACTTTTGATTTCATTACTTACGAAATTTTCACTTTTGTTTTCGTAATTTAAAAAAACAATAACATTCTTGGTCCCGTGACATATTTTCATTGGATTTTTAAAGAAAAATGCCACGTGATCATTAAGTGCATGGAATAAAAAAATACTATTTTTTAAAAGTTATACGACCAAAAATGCTACTTTTAAAAAGTTATGAGATAAAAAATAAAAATATTGTCATATATGAAATCAAAAGTGTAAAAGCTATAACAGTTACGTGCTAAACACATGACACGTTCCGTTAAAATATATAATAAAAATATGTTACTGAATTAATAGTGCAGATCTTGTAATTAATAAAAATTAAAAATAAAAAAAACTCTAAATTACGACAGGAGAAATGACATTCTCAGTATCATGTAGTGGGATTTATAATGAGATTCCCAATTAATATCATTCAATCCAATACACCGAACTTGCAGCAGTCCTTCAAACTCAGAGTGGGTCCATGCCATGATTGGGAAGGAATATTCCCCCCTCATCAAATGGTAATAACTCACCTAAAACTCCGTTTGGCTCCACGGAAGAACCAGAACAAGGTTTATTCTCTATAAATTACAACCACCTTACCAGAATTTATTAAAATGGTTCCAAAATGACAAATACTTAATATATTTAGTTTTTTATTATACAGAATTTTTAAAATAATCTTAAAATAAAAAATAATTCGATGTATTTAATTATCTACTTTAAGGTGTTGATTTTTTTTTAATTTTGAAATTATTTTGAAATTTCATAAATTATGGAACTAATTGTGTCAAAATTTTCTAATTTTCGTACTATTTTGAAGATCTAATAAAATAGAGGATTAAAAATATTGAAACTCTCGATCCTATGGGATTAAAAGTGTAACTAAACTCGATTATGAAAGTGTAAAAGTGAGACAAATCACATTAAGTGAGATAAATATACATAAATTTAGTATTGCATCATGCGTGTATCACATCTGGAGGGAACGCAATAGGAGGCGGTTCAAACACACTGCTAGGACACCGGTCATCTTAGCAAGATTGATCATAGAGGACGTTAGACTACGGACTCTCAGCATAAATTTGTCTAGCTCTGTTAGTACTAGTATACTATATAGATTGTGGCGTATTACTTGGCCTGCTGAGGGAGAACATACCATATGAGCACTGTTGTACTTTACTCACTTTATTTTTATCTATGAAATTTATCTTTACCCGAAAAAAATATACATACATTTAGTAGGACCTAAATTCATAATTAAACTTATTCATGAAATTTAAATTTTAACAACTAGAATAAAATATGTTAAGTAAATCTGTCGTACTAATTTTTGAATACCAAAATTTACTCTCTATTTTATTTCTTTTCTTTAAAAAATTTGATCGAATTAGTAATTTTAATAATTTTTACTAATCTCATAATTATATATTTTTTTCATCTGAATTTTTATATTTATTATAATTTATTCTTTTTATATATATATTTTTATTATTTGACACTAATATTTCTTTTATATACTGACGGAAACCGATTACTACAATATTTAGTAATAAAAAAAAAAATGAGTGTCAACTTTACCAACTCAATTAGAGAGAGAGAGAGAGAGAGTGTGTGAGCGAGAAATGTTAGCAATTCGCAACCAAACGGAGCAAAGAAAACGGCGGTTTCCAAATTTCCCCAATGAAAGGGAAAAGTGAAAACCGTAGTCCCACGTGCCGGAGACGTGGCCTCGTCAATTATTCACGTAGCTCCAACGTAGTCAGTTCCATCCCGCCCGGATCTCGACACGCGTGTCAATACTTTCTTCCGCAGCCGTCCGATTGGAATTGCAGGGTGAGAGGGGAATGACAAATATACCCTCGCAATCTTGCTATATATTGACCACTCGGAGCGTCGTAGCGAGAGAGATGGGAAACCTGTGTGTAGTGGCAGGAGTTTGAGTGGTGCAAACCCTAAAGAGATCGTTGTTTCTTTGTCTGTTTCTGTTTGCTGTCAAAATTAGAGAGATCCCAGCCAGGGAATGCAGAGAGATGAGAAGATCTCCGGTTTCTAACCCTCAAATCAGCGGCGGGAGGGCCAAGAAACCGCTCACCAGCGGCCGTAACTGCCACCGGAAGCACGTCGAGGACGGGTGAAACCATCATCGCCGCCTGCTCCATAACCGTTATTTATATCTGTTTTATCTTTTTAACTAAAGCATTAGGAGAAGCTCTGTAAAATCTTACTCTCTTTGAGAAATTTAAGGCTATGGGATCCGAAGAAAAATGCGGTGTGCTGCATGGAAAGTATGAATTGGGGCGGATCCTGGGCCACGGGACGTTCGCGAAGGTGTACCATGCGAGGAATCTGCAGACGAACAAGAGCGTGGCGATGAAAGTGGTGGGCAAGGAGAAGGTGATTCGCGTTGGGATGATGGAGCAAGTTAAGCGGGAGATCTCCGTAATGAAAATGGTGCACCACCCCAACATCGTCGAGCTCCACGAGGTCATGGCCAGCAAGACCAAAATCTACTTCGCTATGGAATTTGTCCGTGGCGGCGAACTGTTTGCTAAAATTGCCAAGGGCCGTTTGCGTGAAGAACCAGCTCGGAATTACTTTCAGCAACTAATCTCGGCCATTGATTTCTGCCACAGTCGTGGTGTTTACCATCGTGATCTGAAGCCCGAGAACCTGCTCCTCGATGAGGAGGGGAATCTCAAGGTCACGGATTTCGGGCTGAGTGCCTTTTCCGACCATGTCAGCCAGGATGGTTTGCTGCACACGACTTGCGGGACGCCGGCCTATGTCGCACCCGAGGTGATTGGGAAAAAAGGCTATGATGGGGCGAAGGCCGATATTTGGTCCTGTGGCGTGATTCTCTACGTGCTGTTGGCGGGATTTTTGCCTTTCCAGGATGAAAACATTATGTCTATGTATCGAAAGATTTACAGGGGAGATTTCAAATGCCCGCCGTGGTTTTCCCCTGAAGCCCGGAAACTGATCACCAAGATGCTGGATCCCAATCCGAGCACGAGGATAAGCATAGCGAAGATCATGGACTCGCCGTGGTTCAAAAAATCAATGCCTAGGTGTTTGAGCACTAAGGAAGAGCCGGAATTTGGAAAGGGAGAGGAAACAAAGACTTTGAATGCTTTTCATATCATTTCATTGTCCGAAGGATTTGATCTGTCTCCACTGTTTGAGGAGAAGAAGCGGGTGGAAAAAGGAGAATTGAGATTCGCCACCACAAGGCCTGCAAGTAGCGTCATTTCCAAGATTGAGGAAGTGGCGAAGACAAAGAATTTCAGCGTGAAGAAGAGTGATTCATGCGTTAGGCTGCAGGGGCAAGAGAGTGGGAGGAAAGGGAAGCTGGGTATAGCTGCCGACATATTCGCCGTGACACCGTCCTTCCTGGTGGTGGAGGTGAAGAAGTCTAGCGGAGATACTCTTGAGTATAATCAATTCTGCAGCAAAGAGCTTAGACCCGCGCTTAAAGACATTGAATGGACCTCAACAAGTGGGAATTCAACGCTTGCTTGAAGTGTTCGAAGAAAGTTCCCAACACAAATAATCCCAGGTGGGTAGATCTGGGAATATGCGTGGATTCCATTTCCAAACAGTTGGTTTCCTTATTCTTAAATTGTATTGTAATTCAAGAGACCTAATGTTAGAGTCTCTGATTTGTGATTTGTTGCCATTTCGATTGCTCCCGTGTTGTGTGTTTGAATATTCTGTGACACCCATTAAGGTGTCGTCGGTTGTTTCAGGTGTGTCTCTCTGTAAATGATCTCTCTGTGATTCAGAGTTCAGGTGCAAGTGGGTAGTTGCTCTTGGTGCGAATGGGGATCATTCATCGTTCTACTCTTCTCTTACTGCTATCAGCTTATTGGATTATTGCACTTTAGCTTCTAATTGGTATTATTGGTGGTGGATGGAGTTGCCAAGAAACTGCAAAAAGTGTGCGATGTTTGCGGTTTGCCTGTCTTATCTTATCAGATATGCAATGAATACTTTTAGGTACAGGCACGCAATCATGTGCTTTGAGGAATTGTTGGAATTTGTTTTTGGGGGTTAATTATACTTACCAGGTTAAAAGATGTGGGTTAACTATAATTACCACTCTTAGTATATTCATTTCACATCAATTATTTTTTAAAGTATTAAATTTTATTTTTAAAAAAACTCCAATTTTTGTTTTTTTAAGTTTGAAAAGTCTATTTTATCCTTACAAAACTTACTTTGTGAAAAAAAAAACAGATTTTTAAAATTCTAAGATTACCATTTGTTTACTATTAGTTCTATTTGTTTATTGAGCTCTTTTTATTTTGTGGGCTAAAATACTTGAGGTTCATTTTATTTTAGTTTTATTTGTTTGTCAAACCAAATTAAAAATAAATATACATATATATATATATAAAATTACTATATTTACATAATTAGCATATAAAGATATATTAATTATGTATATTTTTATTAGTTCATCAACCCTTTTGAGTTTATTAATTGAATATTTGTTTAAGTAAATATGTAAATATATACGTGTGTAAATATATTTTTAATTTGATTTTACAAACAATTGTGATATGTATAAAAATAGGCTGGCTCAAAAAGGTTCAAGCAATTTAAAAAAGAAGAAAGATAGACAACCTAAAGAAGCTTAGGAAGACGCCTAGGACATAGCCCGACTCGGAGGTCCAGGGTATTTCCCAACTCGAACTATGATCAAAGCCGTCAAATCGTTCGGCCCAAAAGGCCCACATACGTCAAATCGTTCGGCCCAAAAGGCCCACATACGTGGCTGCCTATTTTCCATATGGCACCTCATCAACCCAAGTGTCAGCAGCCACCTTGGACCACATCGGCCTAATTACTTGCAGGTGAGTGATCTCCCTAAACTGAAGGAGACTCCTATTAAAGCACATTCAGCTGCGGATAAGGACAACCTACTCCTTCCAACGATCCAAACCACCTTGCGCAAGAATTGAGAAAGGGAGATAGACCCCAGCAGACGGGGGCACTTTTTCTATAAATACAGATTTAGCCCCCCATACGGGGGACACCCCTCATACCTCTTTTACTCTCTGAACCATCTCTCTCTCTCTCTCTCTCTCTCTCTCTCTCTCTCTCTAAGCATTCTCTAAACAATATACAAACAAATTATCACGTGTTCTTATGCTTTTCTTCGACTTTATTCATCATATCACGATTTTTCAATCACATTTATTTACTTTTCGATTTATTCAATCTCAAATTCAATACTAATTTCGGTGTCGGAGTGCTAACACCTTTTTTGTAGGTTCCCCCTTTTAGAATTTGCATTCTTTTCGGCCTTGGGAAAAGACCGTCTATGGGAACACAGAGTAGACGACGTGAATAACAATGGAAACACCTAGCAAGGCACTGAACAAGGAGAAAGTCGTTGAGACGGCTGGTAACGCCCAGGCTCTTCAGGTTGTGCTAGGGACACCCCTGACCCACACTAGTGGGATGACAGTCGCAAGACTTCCTAGGCTCTCTGACTCGTTGACTAGGCCTCCACGCCCCAGTACCTCCTTAGACATCTCCTCCAAGGGCTCCCCCCAGGACTTCTAAGGACAATATAACAGATGATGTGGCGGCCATATGAGAGAAAATGACCACATTAGTCCCAGCTCGAGTAGCAACCCCGTCCAACTTGAAAGTCTCAAAAGAGAAAAGTAAAAAGGTATCCTCTGCTGCTACACCGCGGTCCTAGGAGGTCAGGGACTCCCCCTGCAAATCCAGCAGGACGTCCCTCCTCAGTGGCTCGCACGTCTGGAGTGCCTGCAGAAAAACCTCCAAACATCCAGTACTAGATCATGGGAGCGCTCTTGGAGGAGCAGCAGGGCATCCCCTTCAGCAAAGAAATCCTGAAAGATGAATTCCCCCTCAGTTGGAAGGAGCCCATCCTATCGGAGTACGACGGAACCATGGATCTACAGGAACACCTAACTTGCTTTGAGAATGTTGCGCTTCTCCACTATTACACTGCTGGGGTTAAGTGTCGTGTGTATGCAACCACCTTCACATGGTTGGCTAAAAAATGGTTCAATCAGTTGCCCTCGGGATTCATCTGATCGTTGGAGAATTTTACTATCTTCTCCATTAATTTGCCAACAGTAAACGATGTCAAAAGACAATCATGAGCCTTTTTTTTTCTTTACAACAAAAGAAGGAGAATAATTGAGGAAGTATCTTCAACGCTTTAATTTAGCGGCCTTGGAGGTCCCTATTGCTGCATTTAATACACTAACTTGTGCTTTTACGCAAGGATTACAAAGATTAAAGTTTTTTTTTTCTTCTACAGAGCATATTTGAATACCCTGCCTACTACTGCTAATCTGAACATTTGAAGACAGAGAGTTTCGCGAGACAGGTATGGAGCTTGTCAAATTTACATTAGGTTTCTTTGTACCGGAACTCTATTGGAATGCTTTATTGGATGCAAGAGATGGCAAAGAAGCTTAGTAACCATGATAAAACCCTTTTTTCTGTCGCTCTGCTGGCGTATTTGGTGGTGCAGAAATTGTAAGCTGATTGATGCATAAACAATTTCTACTTCCTGACTAGATTATCTCCTTTGCTAAACAATCCTAGAATCCTTCCAAAGCCAGAACTCCAATATTAATATCAGTTATACCAGATTGAATTCACAATATTGGCTCTGTCCCCCAACTGCTACTGTCAAAATCACCTGTGATGGAGCTATTTATTTTAAACTTATATTACTTTTGTTTTGTTAGTCGTTCTAGAAAACATTCAGCTCAAATTGACAAATTTGGTGTACTTTTCTTTGGGTATAGAAACACAATATTTGAAATATATAATTATAAATGATTATAGTATTTGGATTTATAATTAATTATAAAATACATATTGTAATTAAATTTTAATAATAACTTCGTCCTTAAGATTAATGAGAGAATTGAAAGACTATGTTGTTTATGGGTATAATGGACAATCAAATAAAAAATAATTATAATGGTATTAAAAATAATAAATATTACATAGTTTTTACCAAAACTTGATCTAGTTGGAATTTATCTCAATTTTATTATGAAGAAAGGGGCAAAATGATACAAAAATTATGTTCGTACATGAAACACAACCAAGCTATCCTTTCCCTGATTAAGGGTTTTAAGATTTTTCGGAACTGACCTGCAAAATAAAGATTGATAGTTTAATGCTTAAATTAATAAGAATTTTGAGAGGATTAAAGCAAGAATATGCAGAAAATATGTAAAAATCAGTAAGCTAAGTAAGTGGCCGATTAAGTAAAGTTAGGTGAAGTTGTGAAGCTAAGTTACCTTCTTCGATTTACCTAAAATTTTATTTATAGGAGTCAGATGAGATAATTAGGGGATTGGTTAAGCATGATTTTTGTATCCTCGAATTCTTGGAGAACACTATATATTTTTATGGGATTGTATTGATCCAACTGTATGTCACATTATTTGTAGGGTTCAAAAATTACGGATAGGGAGGTGCAACGGAATTTAAATTTTTTAACAATTAAACCGTCATGCATAATTTTACATTATACAAGTTTTTACCCTTTTGAATAATAGATCATGAGGAATCACCAAATAAGTGTGAAAAGGATTAAATAGAATTAATACACATTTTGCACTCCGATTGATGTAGTTGGTAGGGGTGTTCATTTTGGATAATTGAGATTTTGATATGCGGAAATGGCGTACCGAATATCGAACTGAAATACTTGATTCAATTAAGTAAAAATTGAATTTATTTTGATTTATTTCGATTTTGTAAAATAAAAAATTAATTATAATGTAATGTTAATATGTTAGTTTGTAAATTATTTGTTATTCAATAATTATAATCAATATGTATTAACCATAACAATACTATTTTTTTATAAGTAGTAATATTTAATATTTATATATCTATATATTTAAAACTTTGGTATTTGTTCGATTCGGTTAACCGGAATAACAAACTAAAAATTGAACAGAATACTGAATTGAATTTTTTATTTGACATTCAGTAAAATCGAACATTCGATTATGTCGGTTTTCGATCATTTAATAAAAAATTACACACCCCTAATAGTCTGTCAAGAAATACTGTCAAGAGTTATCTATCCATAAATGACTATCTTAAATTCATAGAGCCCTAAACATTGCTCCTCTCACGGTATCCAACTTGGTGCCTAGGCTTATTTGAGAGGAGATGGGGGTGTATCATGGGGGGCGGGCATTTTTTGGCTTTTCTATATAAGGTTGGCCGGCATTCCACCCCATAAGTAGGAGGGTTGGGGATCAATTTCTATTTTAATTCTTTTCCAAACAATAAATTAATTTTTTAATTAATTTATTTATGTCAAAATAGATACTCTCCAATAAGAAGATTTTGTCTACAAAATATTTGAGGCAAATCATATTTAAACAATTTATTTTAATAAAATTTTACAAATTTTATTAATTAATTTTGTCCTACAAAATTAATCAAGGAGCTTGTTTCGTCGAATTAATTTTATATTTATTTTGAGCTTGTTTAGTTGAATTAAATATGTCCTAATTTAATCTAATTAAATTCTTCATACAACTCAATAATTGAACTCAAGGACTAGTAACTACTATAGTTAATATTTCTACATCCATAATTCAATATTTGAATTAAGTGGTTCTTGGATTAGTCCTATTTATCAAAATTTTAATTCAACCATTGAATTAATTAATTAAAATGTGAGCTTCTCTGAGTAAATGTGTGATTTTTAGGTTCACCCTACTGATAGTCATGGATTCACAACTATTGTGATTTGCAAAATTTAATTCATTATATTAATTAAATTATCTTGTAATTAACACCTTAACTCCAAGAACCTATCGATCATGATTGGCATCTAGCAACACTCCTTGAAGCTCTATCTCTAATTGAAGGTCCCCAACTTTTGGATAATGAGTACCATGCAAGTAAGGTCATATAATCAATTATCTCCTAATTGAGTCTAAGGTATGGGTAGTGAGTCGAAACCTTTCATTGGGTCAAATAATCATACATCACTTCTTTTTATTTCTTGATTATAAAGAGTTAACTTAGAAAACCCCGTTCCTAGTTGGTGCAATACCTTGGCCAATGATTTATCAATCAGAAATATCAGAAGAGTATAGGAGATCTCCTTTAAGGTCAGATTGATGATTTTCGGACGTGCCATTTATTGACCTTCATATTATATGAGTTTGTACACAAAATATCTCCTTTAATGATAACCTAAATGACTAAGAAATAAATCAAAGTACAAGAGAGATCATTATGGTACCTCAAGTCGTAAGGACTAGTCTTGCACTGTAATGTAAGGAAATTCAAAGTTTGACGTTGTCACTCCAATGAAAAATTTTCTTTAAATTCGTTTAGTTCATTTTTTCCGACGAGCACCCTCTCACACATATTAGCATCCCACACCAACGTTTATGAAACTAGATGTTCCCTTCAAAAGAGTATGTATCGTGTGAGCAAGCCTCGAGGGGATCAATGATATCCCCATCTCATTGATCATTGGCTTGGAACTTGTAAATCCAAGGCATTGAACGCATATTTTATGATTACCATCAAATGTGTAACCATGTGCCATCATCATATACGGTCTAGGGGCTTCATTCTTTTTGCACATACAAATTAGACAAATATTGAATGAAGAATGCCTTAATATTATAAATGGAAACAAAAAAAATATATATATTTTTTTCAAGGATCAAGCTTCCTAGTTTTACATTTTATCAACTCGTTGGCACGTTAGACACTACCCTAACATTATCCACGTTGCACACTAGCAGGAATCGAAACTCCACAATAGCAGGAAAATCATTTTTTAGGGGTGAATCTATTACCTACTCGGCCAACCTAGGCTTATACCTAAATTTCAGCTCCCGTGGTTATTCCCTACTGATATGTCCTCAGGTTGATGTGTCATCATAGGCGCAAGGTGTTGCTGACATGTTAGTTAAGCGGTTTGGTCCCACTAGCGAGTTGAAAATAGGCCCAGACTGGCTCGATTTCACTAACAGGTTTCAACTGGTCTGGAGGTGGTATATTGCACTTTGGTATTTGTGTAGTATGACATGACAATTTTACCTTAAATGGGCTTGGGCTATTTACATAATTGGGTTGGATAATTCCATTGGAGTTAGAAAAATTGGTATTCTAGGTATATTTCTCTATACCTACTCTAGTAGTGTGTATTTGTATAGACTGTTAGGGCAAAGCTCTTATCTTGCTGATCTCGTTTATTTCTACTTATGAGAATGTCTTAAATAGGGTCCTCTTGTTCTTGTTATGTTGTCATGAGATGAGCTGCATCAGTCTGAGCTAAGAGGGTTGTTGGTTATGCTATGTTGATTTTGGTTTTCCAACATTCACATTTTTTCGATCTTTTTCAAAAATAGAAAATTCATTAAGTAAACGAGTGCAGTTAGGGTTGACTTGGAAGTGATGCTCAGATTTGGCCATTGATGTACATAAAAATAAGTTGGCCCAAAGGGGCTCAAGCGATCCAAATATAAGAAAGAAATGAGAGGCCCATAACATCTTAAAAGGTCCAAAAGAACGCTTGACAGGCGGTCTTGGGGGTCGTCCCTAGAAAACAGATTGGAAAAGGAAGGAGGTTGAAGGCATCCTCCTAATCGGACCATCAAACCCCGATAAATATTAGGCCCAAAAGGCCCACATATGTGATAGCCCACTCTCCCACATGGCATCTCATCAACCCCGAGGTCAACACATATGTGATAGCCCACTCTCCCACGTGGCATCTCGTCAACCCCGATGTCAACAGCCACATTGGACCACATTAGCCCTAGGAGGACCCCCCCTTGGCGGCTAAGAATCCTCACAGGTGAGGGGTCTCCCAAGACAAAGTAAGGAAGGACTCCCAACAATTAGGATTCTTAAACCTAAACGGATTGTTGTGAGCTGATCAGTTGAAGATAAGAGAATCCTGCCTTATCCCCGCATATTTCGCCCTCTTTTCTTGAGAATAAAGGTAGTGTACAGAGTCCCAGCAGACGAGGGAGGTTTCCCCAAAGCCTTGGACTCCCTAGCAGTTAGGAGTCTTTACTGATGAAGAGTCATCCCAATTCAGAAATAAGCTTCAACAACAATATTAATAGAATATAAGAACAAATTATGGCTTATCCAAAGGCTTCAATCACTTTTTCTGAAAATGGAGGAAATGTGCAGAGCCCTATCAGAAGAGGGTATCCTCTATAAATATAGCTTGACTCTTCCATATTGAGGGCACTTTCTGAGACCTTCTTGACACCTTTCTCACTCTCTGGATGTCCTCTTCACGTCCCTCACACTTCTCTTACCCTCTAAATCATCTCTTTCACTCTTTAAACAATCTCTAAGTACTCTACAAGTACATTTTTGAATTTTTTACCGACTTTATTCACCAAATCTCGATGTTAAATACATTTATTAACTTTTTGGCTTTGTTACATCTCAAATTCAGTACTAGTTTGCACGTCAGAGTGCTAACACCTTTTTTGCAGGTCTCCTCTTCATAATTTGCATTAGATTTTATCCAAGCTTTGAGCATACTCCATATCATTTGGATCCATGCAGTTTTTTAACGCATCAACCATGATCATCGGCGAGTAGGTTTCCTCATACTTAACTCTAGACCTCTGAGTGTAACCTTTTGCCACTAACCAAGCCTTGAAGGTTTTGACCTCCCCATCGGATCCAATTTTCCATTTATAATCCCATTTACACTCAACTGGGCCTCTTTTAGATGGATTTACCAAGGTCCCACATTATTGGAATCTATGAAGTCCATATCAGATTTCATGACCTCAAGCTATTTTTCTGAATCGATATCTCACATCACCTCTTCTTATATCGTTAGACCACTATCTAATTGATTGATCAGGCCCAGCATACCTTATAGGCGGTTGGGACACTCCGGCTAACCTTTGTATCTCGTCAGTGGGAACTGTTGGGGTAGATAAGAAATTACTCACATCGAATATCTGGTGGAAAACCCCTTTCCAGGAACACTATGGCTTTGTTTGGTTTTATATTTTCACTTTTTCCAAAACAAGATAAAACACACGCAATGTTTGTTTTTGTATTTTTACACCTTATCTGTGTGTTTTTTTATTTTTTATTTTTTTATATATATACACTTATATATATATAATATAAAAGAGTCATGATTTGACAATAAATAGTAATTTTTGTCTCCAAAAAATACAACATTAAATATACAATATTTATATATATACATATTTATATATAAAAGATATATAAATAAATTTTGTTTGTACGTTTGTAGAAGCATCATATGGAAGTAAGTATTAATTTAGTTTAAGTTCGAATTACATCCATCATTGACCATACTCATATGGAAGTGAGACTTATGAAACCCCGAAGCTCACCAAGAATCTACCGATCCACTTGTTGTTTGTAGAAGCTACTGCAATGGCATTGGATGGAGTACCGACAGTTGGTTTCGGATCTATGTTTTCTTTGCAAATGAAACGAGCCACAATGTTCATACTAGGCTCCAGCACCAATTTCTCCCATGCTTCATTGGAATCTCCACCACATCGAAGAAATACCTCTGAGGCGTTCAACCGATGAGAAAGAGATGTGGGAAGTGAGGAAAAGAGAAGAATTAAGGAGTTTATATATATAGGGTTCGGGTATGTATTATGTATTTGTAGTAGAATGAAACTTGAAGTTCAAGTAAGGAAAAAGTAAAATATATATGGGAAGTTTGAGTTAGGAAAGGACTTCCAAGAAGGAATTTAATTCTAGTTATGATTTGGTATTCTCAGTAACTCAAATGAAGGAACTTATGGATTTAGGCCCTCTTCAATAGGCTCATAGGCATCAGTTATAGTTGTCGAGCTAGTTGATACATTTTGATGTAATCCAGGGATCCTCTTCTGTATTTATGCACATCTACAAATGTTAATGCTGATATATAGTTTCATACATATAGAAACAATTAAAACCGAAGTTTGATTATAGATAAAGGATTTCTATGAATTCCTAGATGCTAAGTCAAGCCCTCTTGGGTCTTGATCCTTTTATGGCATTACTGTTTCATAAACTGCTTTATTATGCATGCAAACACGAATAATTAGTAATTCTTATATTATCTTTCCGCCTATAACGAAATCCATTCAAGAATGTCCTGTTACTTCTAGTGTGTAATGTCCTCTCATTCAAAGGAGTAAGGATCTCCCCATCAATAAATTTGTGTGAAAGAGGAGAAAAGAATTTGTACCTAGGATTAGAATTTAAATTAAATCTGAAAGGGATTTCTTGAACTTGTGTTATGAGTAGCCGATTCTTTGCTTTAACTTAAATTGAAAGTGAGAATCTAGAAAGTGTGAAATATGGGAGAAAGAATTTAAAACTTCCAATTTGCAAGAAATGATAAGAGGAGAAAAGAATTTGTACAATGCGTAGAGTTTGTGTCAAGTAGGGATAGAAGTTGGTATGCACATATATAAAATGAAGGCAGTTGGTGAACTAAAGAGATCAATTGTACAAAGCATCATATCTCCATTACTCATTCACAACCTAACAGCACCGAGCGGATTTGTTTCTAAACCCACTTCTTATCTTGAAGTACCTTTGCAATCGTCCATTGACCGCTAGATTCGGCAATTTCGTCTGGGAAAAATTCGCCAGAATGGTTGAAGTTTTTGCATCGGTGGCTCTCGAAACCCTTGATATGATTTGACAATGAACAGTGATTTTTTGTCTCCCAAATCCCAACATCAAACCTACACTACTTATTTTAAAATATTTTAAATTATCTCAAAACACAAATCCAAGCATATCATCTATTTTCACACACACTTATTTATCTCTATTTTTCTCTCTCTATCTCCAAAACACAAAACAAAATATTCAAAATACAAATTCAAACAGAATGTATGTTTCTCAAAACAAATACATTTTGTTCCAAGGAATCATAAAAATAATACCCCATAGTTTTTTTTTCGCATAACGGATGAACCTTCACAAATTAGATCTCGAATCTAGCTTGGCTTTCACCAGTATCTTGACATATGAAGGACTTCCCCATACCTGAAAGTATCTATAGGAAGCAGGATTTGAATGCTATATTCCATATGGTGTCCGAGTATGGCCTTAAAAGGCTTCAAATTGAACAATTTGGCTGTCGTTTCAAGAGTGTAGCGAAACTCATCACAGATCGAACCATGTCTATTAGGGTTCAATTCTTATTTTCAAAGACAATGTTCAGCTGTGGCATTCAGTGAGGGATCATTTAAAAGAGAATCCCATTCTCCTTTAAATAGTTTAAGAACTTACCACTTTGATCCGATCGAAAGGCTTTTAATTTTGTGACTAGTTTAGTTGTCCACTTTAAAGCTTAGACTTGTACTTCATCAAATAATCGTAATCATACTATGAGTGGTCATCGATAAATGTTATGATATAGTTGAACCCACCTCTGGCCCGGGTATTTAGCTGCCATTTGACATTTGAATGAATCAAATCCAACAGACCATTGACAAGTGTGCTTTGTCCAAACAAGGATTTCTTGGTCATTTTTTCTTTTAGACAGGACTCACAGGCCGATAGATTGTTATAAAAACCATTTATTTCTAGACTCTTTAAGTCTACCAACCTTATGCTAACTTGAGATATATGGTCGAGCCTAGCATGCCAAATATGTATGTTTTCTTATTTGTCTAGTTTGTGTTTGTTTTGAACAATCAAATCTTATACCGATGTGGATTCGGCAAGTTCGATTACTGACAGAAAGTCAACAACTGGATACTGCACTATGTTTTTTGGCAACTTGATCACTTGAAGAAGTAAGAAACAATTTGTAGTCGCTAGATTAAGTGCTGAAGCAGAATTTAAAGCTATAGATCATGGCATATGTGAGCTTTTATGGATAAGTATCATCTTGAATGACCTCAAAATTAAGTGGCAAGGACCTATGGGACTTTATTATGACAATAAGTTAGCAATTAGCATTGCACACAACTCGGTACAACATGATAGAACTAAACACATTGAAATTGATTGGCACATTATAAAAGAAAATCTGAAAAGTGGACTCATCTGCACTCCATATGTTACAACAAGGAAACAAATGGCAGACATGTTGACTAAGGTGCTAGCAAGTGTACAATTTGAAAAAGTTATGGGCAAGTTGGGAACGGGTAACATCTACATATCCGCCAGCTAGAGGGGGAGTGATGAAAATGAGCAATATAATTAACCAGATCTTGTATTTTAATTATAAATATAAAATGATATTTTAGCTTTATATAGGAAATAATATATGAGATGTAAATAGGAGGGTATCTTACTGAATCAAGATAATATCTTAACTGTAGGTAGGAGATATTATAGGATCATTAATCTCTTTTAAATTAGAGATTTTGATAGATTGAATCCCTAAACTAAAGGGTAAGGAACTTTAAATATAGCTGCTGTATAAGTTGTGCAATACAAAAAGAAATTATTCCTTTCTTCAAAAACTATTCTAACATAATCACTAATGTCAAAGCCAACTAGTCCTACATCTTTCGCAGCAACTTGATTGTCAAGACCAAGTCGCAAGACCACTTTCCCTTCACTTAGCTTTCTGATTCTTGCCTTCACCTGCAAATAATTACAGATTTAAGCTTCACAGCAGAGTTAGCAATCATATTAACTTCAACAACAAACGCATCTCCTTTGATAGATACAAGAAACTTCTAGCAATTCCTCTTCCGAGGTCCTTCCTAATGGCAGTAATGACACACGTCATTTGTTCGATTAGCCTTCTTGACCGCCTTTCGCTTCCCATTACCAATAGGCTTGACTTCTTGGGCCGCTAGGGCTACTACTTTGACATTGCTCTTTTCTTTTACGAATGTTGGGCCTTCTTGGATGTCAAAGCTTCCCCAATTAATACAGGCGCGGACTTTTTTACCGTTACTTAGTATTGTACCAACATGTTGATCAATTCTAGAATAGACTTCTCAAGCCCATTCATATTGAAATTGACAACAAAGGGGTCGAAGGAGGGAGAAAAAGACTTGAGGAACATATCAACAAGCAAGAGCATCTTGATGTAGTGCTCAGGACCAAATTATCCTTCAGCCATTTTCGTGACAAAGAATGCCTTCATTGCTACATATCGTATATGCATATCAGGAATTGTGTATAACTCTTATAAGCACAACACAATTGACGAAGCATGCGCAAGCATATCATGTTGTTTCTGGAGCTTGCTCATCATTGAGGTCAGCATGATATTGCGGCCTTCCTGTCATCTCAGCCTACTTCTCAAACGTCACACATTTTTCACGGGAGGATCCTTCTAGTAGGATTGCGGGGTGTGATTTATCCAAACATAAATTTGATTCTCAAAATCAAGAACAATTCTTAGAGTTCTAAGCCAATAATTGAAGTTCATTCATTGAGACTATGTTTTACTTAGGGAGATGGGATTTATGTGAGATAGGATTAGTTTGGGATATGTACTAGGAATGGGTTAAAATTGATTAAATTAAGTGGTTCAATTTCATGTTTACTTTTATTGATAAAATAATAAATATAACTAATATAATATTTACTTTAGATCATAATTTGCGATTGCTTTATGGAGTACTTTGTATTTTTCAAAAACACCCTTGAGCTTTTTCGACTAGCATTATTAAAATGCAATATATATTTATATATAGAACTGAAATTTAAATAATATATAATATTTTATATGAAATTTATGTAAAATAATATATATAAAAGTTATATATATATATGTATATATATAGAGAGAGAGAGAGAGATGGACGATTGAGATAGACGCTGCCAGGCGAGGCTAGGAGATGGAGGTGGGGGCTTGGGGGAGCGGGGAAGATGGAGGGGGTGGCCAGGCAAGAGTTGGAAAGTGGGGAGGCGAGGATGTAGAACTGATGTGGCGGCGCTAGGAAAAGAGAGAGAGGCCAGAGGATTGGGGGGGCAGGGGAAAATGAAAAAGAATGGCCAAACGAGCGAGGGAGGTAGGGTTACTGGAGATGGAGCTAGGGGCAAAGTGGGCAATAGTGTCCGAGATGAGGGGCAAGGTGGGGAGGTGGGGGAGGTGGCGGCTACGATAGGGGAGGGAAGGGGAAGGAGAAAAGAGAGGTGCTGACAACGGAGACAGTGAGGAGAGAAGATAAGAGTTTGCCATTTTGTAAAAAAAAAAAAAAAACTACCTAATTGAGGGCAATTTTACCGAAAGAAAATGGGACTCAACATCTCGAAGTTAATACCTTGACGACAAAAAAAAACATAAACATGTCACTAGGGCAGCTTGGGTTTGATATCAAGCACAAACCACCCATGTCACTAGTGGATAATGAATTCTTAGACATTATTTGATTTACATTAAAATAAAAGCATAGAATTAGGAGATTTTCTTAATATTGAATATATTTATAACAAGGTCTTTAGTCATAAATCATACCATTTTATTCAAGATTCCATCAATTCTCAAATGGGCTTTCGGAAAATACTCTTGTAATGGCTTTGAGGTCTACAATAATAGTTCTCCATACCCCGATTTTATTTTTACTATGAATTTTTCGCTAAACATTCTGCAACAAATTATAGCAAAAATTGCTATGAAAATGTTCAAGATGTTACGATAATTTGTAATGATATTTGCAATGATAAGCCCGCAACAAACTTTACAATGCAATTCCGTCGCAAATTCTTATCTAATTTGTAATGACATTTGCCATTGAAGTCGTTACTAGTTAGCAATTAATGTCCGTTACAAACATTATTGGTGATATATTAATATCGCAATGGACGATGATTTTTATCAAGTTTTGAAACGAAAAACATCTTTGTGAAGACCCATTTCTTAATATAAAGCTCCCTCATCTACGTCATTTGTGGTGTAGGTTGCCTCTTTAAGATGGCAGCCATACTCACTCAAGTGGAACAATGCCCTACATCACTCGCCTTCAACGTCGATGCAACTGCATAAGCTGCATACACATTGCATTGCCTTGGACATATATGTTGATTGTGGTAATCAAAAGGTGAATTTTCGACAGGAAAACATCCTATTGACATGATCAAGACCAGTGGTTATAGGTCATATGAATGTCTCAGACTCTCACATGGTCCCAATTAATTCCGTCCCAAATTGCAAGTTTATGATAATTTATTATTTTTTATAATTAATTGTTATGGAAATTGACATTAATGGATTTCTTGGTATATTAATATTGAAAATAATGTAATACATTTTTCTCATGAATTTTTATATTATTATTTATAAACATATACTTTTATTTATGAATAAATCAAATATTTCGTATATTAGAGTAAAGTATTTTAAGGCAATTTAAATAATATCTCATGATATTAAAATTGAGATGATTTTAAAATTCTATATTAATCTCATGATCGTTAATAAAAAAAAGATGTCAATCAGGTTACGAAAGACCAACCAAATTGTGTCATTTCATCAAACTAGTGGGAAGCACGTGCAACTGAGTTGTATTATTTAAAGCTGAACATTATAATAATAAAATAAACTTATAAATAAGAATATGTTAATTAAAACTTAATGGGTACTTTATAAATAAAAAATATTATTTTTATAAAATACAATTACACAGTTAAAAATAAAATAATTTTTTCTCCATTTTAACTATCATTTTAAAAATTATAATTTTCTTATATACAATATATGCATCTTTTTTAATAGGATAAAATACAGTTTGCCCCCTAAACTATTCCTCATGTAATATTTATCTTCTAAACTAACAAATATAGCATTTATCCCTTTGGTTGGACAAAAATGCCCCTCATGCCTTGAACAATTATATTATTTTTAATATATATTTTAGTATTTTGCATTAAATATTACCAAATTATTTTTTAATTAATTTTTTTAATAAGTAAAGAATTTACATTTAAAAATAGAGTATAATTTAATATATTATATATATAGTAGAAGCACAATAAATATAATATAACCAACAACTCATATATGCTTTTTAAAATAAATTGACAAATATATATATATATATATATATATGCTTAACCAAAAGTTTTAAAATATTTTTAGCAAAAAATGAATAGATATATTTTATCATATTTTTTAAAGAAAATATGTTAAAAAATCGATATGTAATTATTCATTTTTGTCTAAAAAAATAAATATTTAATAACTTAATTTTTATTACCAAATTAATAGAATCTTTTCATGAAAATTTTTTGAGTCTAAAACAATATTCAAACTATTTAACTCACTAATTATATTTTACTTTATTTTAGATAAAAGATATATTTTCAAATTAAGAAAATTTTAATTAAACTTAAAATGCAAAATTACTAAAAATAAAAAGAAATTCTTTGAATTCAATCTATATATAGTATAAGGGAAAAATTATCCAAAAATTAAATTGTTGGGAGTAAGTATTAGTAGATTAAATGTAATTAATTCCTTTATTAAAATATTAGTAGATACAACATCCTTCTAAATATTAATTCCTTTATTCACATTGTGCACTTTTATTTTTTTTAATAACAATAATTACATAATTATATCAATGTCAATAACTCGATAAAATATATGAATTTCAATAATAAATCCATATTAAATGAGATAAATACTCATATTTTAATGAGACTCGAACTAAGACCTTGAATGTATTTATGGAATCTCAATTTCAATCACCGGACCAGCTAAAATATTATTGATTATACTCTTCTAATTAAGCTCATTATTTTGAAAGAAAAAAATAAGTAATATCGAGGTTAGTACTGAGAAACAAAGACAAAAATTCCAAAATCAAGATGATGACTATATATGATGTGATGGAGACAATTAACATATAATTTTCGAGGCCAATTGTTAAGGTTAATCATAAGAAGGTATAACCTCGTACATGAGGGGGTTTTTATGTTGAGAAAGGGGACAACACGACCAAATAATCAAACTAACATCAATTATTGTCGACAACGCCTCCAATCATATACACTCACTAATCCCAATTTCAGGGCGATCATATATATAACATTGATTAATTAAGATAGCAGTTTAATAATTGAATTTAATAAAAGATTATTAAAACATTAATCATTAAGGTCGGCGACCTGCTATTAATTATGAAGGAATCTATGGTGATCATGTGTCTTAATCTTGAGGAGAAATCTACAACACCAAATAATTAAGGAATAGTAATTCAAGTCATTGGTAAACTAATTAGCTGAGATAATTGGAAAATTTGAAATAATATAAAAATAATGTTGCAGTAATCAATGTGAATTAGTGAAATATTAGAGTGTTAGTGAATGCATATGGAGTGTGAAACGTGCAACAAACTTGTTAAAAATCAAGAGAAAAGAATATGTGAAGAATGAGTGATACGAGTTGTCATTATGGCCTCTATTTATAGGTCGATTTGGGGCAAAATTTAAAAGTAGTTACAGCGTGTGAGATATACCGTTTGATAATTGTATAAGCTAACTACTAACAAAAATAAAAGAATTGAAATTTGGAGTTACGAGTCAACTTGTTGCATTCAGCATATCTTTGGATCGGGTTACAGGTTACTTTCCTATGATATATGAAATGAGCAAATACCCCCTTGTAAAAAAAGAATTAACAAATTGTTTAAAAAAATGAAGTAAACTACCCTGTTATCAATGTTTATATAGGGGGATAATTTGTTTCATTTTTCAAAACACAGAGAGTAATTTGCTTTATATTTTTCCAGGAGTTTTTTGCTCATTTCTTATATCACAGGGAGATAAATTGCATTTATCCCTTTTTTGATCTAGTAGATTAGTGTAAATATAGAAATTATGAGCTTGACACCTTACTTCTAAATGGATAAGGCCAGACCTGTTAAGCTGTTGAATGGGGGCATTGATTCTTTGTTTTGGGCTGTAGGACAAATGATTGAAGTGGTATCATCAATGAGGTGTACATTATAATTTTGAAAACTATAGGAAAATCGATACAATTTTTGTGACGATCAATGAAAAACTTCAGTATTGATTAGGGAGAATTCTTTTTCCCCTAAACTTGACCATTTATTCGCTCTTGCTCGATAAACATTAAATAATTAATGTAAGGGATAGTTATACTTTCCTGAAGTTTTGTTTAATTACACATAAATTTTTTATAATTTAAAAAATTATATTTGACACCATTGAGATTTGCTTACATATAATAAAGAATAAATTGCATAACACCTCCATGTGTTTTGGTGAAATATCTAGAAATTTCCTGTGTTAATTTAATAGGCAAAAAACCCTTATGTTTTATAAAGTATAACAAAAAACTCTCTCTCTCTTAGAAACTAACAGAAAGTATATGACACTTGCCTATTGTGCAAATGAGTTTCACTTTTTGGCCTTTTTTGGAGTTACTTTAAGTATATAATGTCTATTTTGCTCATTTCTTTCACATTTAAATATATTTTAAGTTGATTTATTTATATTATTATTTTATTTCTAATATATTTGACTAATTCAAAATACTTATTGAGTTCGAAAATATATTATAAATTATATTTATTTATAGAATATATTAAGTTAAATATAAAAACAGCTAAAAAGTATATAATTTTTTTAATTTTAAAAATATAATACAAATTTAATTAAATATAAAAACAGCTAAAAAGTATATAATTTTTTTAATTTTAAAAATATAATACAAATTTAATATA
The DNA here is from genome assembly GCF_000512975.1 of Sesamum indicum. Taxonomy (NCBI): domain Eukaryota; kingdom Viridiplantae; phylum Streptophyta; class Magnoliopsida; order Lamiales; family Pedaliaceae; genus Sesamum; species Sesamum indicum. The sequence continues at coordinate 5,574,694 of NC_026151.1, forward strand.
CTAAAATTCACTTTTCAAAATAAAAATTTATATGCATTATACAAGTTACTTATCATAATTATATATTATTAACTCAATTAAATTATTATTAAATTATATTTTTTTATTTATAAAATATACTAATTAAATATCAAAATATCAAAAAATTAATATTAATTATTTTAAATTACATTATTTAGTATAAATAATATTTAAATGTATATTTAAAATTTGAATAAAAGTAAATTATTTTTATTTTATGTTTAAAACAATAGGCGCTTGGGCGATGGAGGTCATCTTTCTTCTCAAAACGACCACCGTCGCCTAGGTCTAAGCTACGAGGGCGATGTCATCTTGGATCTGGGCGACATCGCCCGAGATCTACTCGCCACCTCTTCCACAAGGGGGTGGCGGCGGCAAGCGAGGTCGTGCTCTTCTGTGGGCCCTTTGGAGGGGGCGACGGCGACGTTGCTGAAAATAGATGGCGGTCGTTGCCACCTATAGTTATCTATATGCATATATATATATATATATATTATTTTAGGGTAAATTATATTTTGTCATTCGAATTATGACTCTTTTTACATTTTAGCATCTAAATCTTTTTTTGTTTCAATTTACTATCTCAACTTTACGAAAGTTTGTACTTTGCCACTTATAACTATTTTTCCACCAAGTTCTTTGTCAAGAAAACATCACATGCAGTGCACATGTGATACTTAAAAGTTATGTGATATGATATTTTTAACATATGCACATGTGATGTTTTTCGGCAAAAAAAATCAGCAAAAAGAATGATTATATATGGTAAAGTGCAAATTTCGCAAAGTTGAGATGGTAAGTTGATACAAAAAAAGTTTAGATTTGAAAGTAAAAACGGGCATAATTCGAATGGCAAAATATAATCTACCCTATATTTTATATAATGTATGTATAGTATATATATAAATAAATAAATAAAATATATTTTAAATTACTTAAAATTTAGACCATTCAATTTTTATAATTGAAGATCAATAGTTGTTATAAGAAGGGTATAACGGGCAATTTAATAAAAAATTAATACCGTTGGGACTTATTTAATGGAAGCGGAAAGTATGCAATATTTTAAAAAACATAGAGGTTTTTTGCCTATTTTTTTTAACATAAGAAATTTTTAGCTAAATTTTGAAAACACAAAAGGATTTTATGCAATTTGTACCCTAACAAGTAAGTCCTCCGTTAGTCAAAACTTATCAATTTTTTTTATATTAACAAAAAAATTGAATAATAATTGATACTTACCCTCAATTGACTTATTTCTGATTTATTGCAGGTCAAACAATGTTTTCAATTAAACTATCCTTATAACAGTAAAAATATACCTCCTCATATGCATTAATGCGTGAAAACGTATGAGGGTAGTTTGATCATAAAAATATTTATTTGACTTGCAATAGATCAGTAATAAGTTAATTGGGGTAAATATCGATTTTTCTTTTTAGTATTAGCAAATTCGATAAATTTTTACGAATGAGGAACGTATTTGTTGACGAAATCAAACCTCAGAGACGTTAAACGTAATTTTTTAAACCACGTAACATTTACATATAATTACACAAAATATGAAAAGAGAGGGTAATTATCCCTTAATGTAACGATTTTGTCATTTTGTAATCTACTCATTAAATCCGATGAAACGTGAGGAAAAAATACCCATTTTTCCCCGCCCAAAATGTAGGTGTCTTCTCCATCTAACTTTGGAATTGTCGTCTTCTCTATAATTTTCACGCACTTGCACATAGCAATGCAAAAGATGAGCTCAAATTCATCCAATAGGAATCAATTTTATAGAAATTTTCAGTTAATATTATAGCAAAGGAGATTTTACTATTCACAAAAAGAAAAATGAAAAGCAATAAAAATATTTTTTTCAATATTTCAACCAAAATCAGATTTAGATCACAATAGGCCCACAATTTAGATCACAATCAGCATGCAATAAAATTTCTTACCCCAGACTACTCTTGATATATCGTAAAACACGGAAGGCCGCTTCAAATGCACTTTTCGAGGTGCTTGTGTAAATTGAAAAAGAACATGAATGAAATATGAGATCTCAGACTGAGTGATTGTTAAATAGATTAGACGCCCTACAAACTGCTTGTAGGCTACACCATCAGCATCCTCCCCCTAGACTAAAGTGAGTTGTGCTCCATCAGCATGTCAGTCAGCTTGCTTCCAAGTGAACTTGTCTCAGCAAGGATATCCAAAACATATTTCTTTTGACACAAAGAGATGCCAAGAGGTGATCGAGCAACCTCAATGCAAGGAAGAACTTCAGCTTACCCAAATCTTTGATCCAAAAACACTCATGCAAATAACGCTTAATGTCGTACATGCATCATGATTGTTTCCGACCAAAATTATATCATCAACATATACGAGGAGGCCCAAAAAGATGTTATTACAATAATAAGTAAACAAAGAATAATTTGACAAGGATTGAGTAAAACCATACCGCTTGAGGGCTCCAGTTAGTTTATTGAACCAATTTTGAGATGCTTAACGAAGCCTATAGATAGGCTTTGAGAAAACAACAGAAAAAATCACCAGAATTATCCCGAAACTCTGGGGTTAGTTTATGTAAACTTCTTCATTGAGATTTCCATGTAAAAAGACGTCGTTTCACATCCATTTGATGCAATTCCCATCCTCGTGTAGCAGCCACCGATAAAAAAACACGAACCAAGACTAGCTTGGCAACGGGTGGGAAAGTCTCGTGAAAGTCAAGACCCTCTACTTGTGTAAATCCTTTTGCCACGAGGCGTGCCTTGTACCGCTCTACTCTCCCATCTGCTTTACATTTTATTTGATACACCCAATGGCAATCAATAGGTTTCTTTCTTTCCGGTAGGGCTCAAGTGTCCATGTGTTGTTGGCCTCAAGAGCAGCAATCTCCTTTCTCATTGCTTCTCTCCACTTTTCACTTTGAACTGCCTCTGCATAGTTTCTGGTTCTACCTCCAAATTGATAGCTCCCACAAAACGTCTAGGATGTTTAGATAAATTATCAAACGTGATATAAGAAGCTAAAGGATAAGGTGTACCTGAATTGCTGTCATGGCGGGGTTGCTTATGGGGGGAGTAGATGTCAATCAAGTTCAGTCCACTTTTGTTAGAAGCATGTTTCAAGAATTCTTTTGAGCCTCAACTTCACCCTTATTAGTAATCAAAATAGGTACCTGTATTCCCAACAATTTGGAGATGGCAAAATAAACTACAAATTCGATGGGCTAGAAGTTGAGACGTCTTGGCCTAGTGAGCCCATTTTCAACTTGAGTAGCAGCCTCATTCCAAGCATTTGGGCGTTCTTTCAACTTCGAAACCTCATCCTCATTCTCTGTCTCAGTGGTGCCATTGATACTTCTGCCAAATCTTCATATGTACTTTCCAAAACTCTAGGTACCTCACAAGAATTTTGTTTATCAGTATGTTGATCCTCGACAAATGGAAAAACATTCTCATGGAAGGCCACATCTGGAGAGTAAAAGAATTCATTTTGATTCAGGTCATATAGTCACCAACCCTTTTTGCCATGTGGATAACCAACAAATATGCACTTTCTGCTCCACGCACCCAACTTATCTTTATGACTAGGATTATTGTGTGCATAGCACAAGCAACTGAATACCCAGATATGCTCATATGACAGTTTTACTCCAAATAAAAAATCTTGTAAGGGGACCTTTTCTGTTGTTGAATAGTAAGTGCTCGATTGATTAAATAAGCGGTTCTTAGAACACATTCCCCCCAAAACTTAATGGGCAAGAGAAGCTTGAAAACATAGTGCACAAGTAACCTCAAAAATATGTCGATGTTTGCATTCCACTCTCCCATTCTGTTGAGGTGTGTTTGTACAACTGGTTTCATGGATTATTCTATTTTCCTCGTAGAAAGCCCGCATGGGTGCCCCAAACTCAAGACCATTGTCACTGCGAATACGTTTCACATGTCTTCCTAATTGCATTTTTACAAATTTACAGAAAGCCATAAGAAATTTGCTTGCTTCATTTTTTTTTCTTTCATTAAATATACCAAATTCTTCGACTGTGATCATCAACCAATGTAAGAAAATAATATGGACCACAAGATGAAGGTTTCTTGTATGGTCCCCATAGATCACAATGAACCAAATCAAAACCATCAGTGGCATTATTCTTACTTAAAGGAAATGAGGAACGTGTTTGTTAGTCTCGATAACATGTATCGCAAATAAAATTATTCAGTGAATTCAAACATCGGATATCTAAGATAAAAGATAAACGTTGACTGTTTTGGTGTTCCATACGCTGATGCTAGACAAGGTGTGAATCTTCTCTCTGCACCTTCGTTATCGAATGTGACTAGCAAGGCTTGTAGCAGTACACCCCCCGAAAGCTCACCTACTCCAATAGTAGATGTTATTTGGCACGGTCCTGTTGTCACACATGATTCATTAGTAAATGTTATTTGGCAATTCAATGCGGAGATCAATTGACGAATGGATATGATATTGCAAGTCAATTTTCCTTCTACCCTTATTTGGCAAGTAAACAGGCACAGGAATCGTATCCTTGAACTCGTTCAACAATTCTTTTTTACCCGTCACATGGTCAATGCGCCGCTATCGAGTATCCAACTAAATGGTTGAGTAGCCTTACCAGAAAGTCTCTCGGTATCATCACTAGGATGTTTCAATATGTTCAGTAACTTTTGGAACTGTTTGGCTGATAAGCCCGGTATTCCCCCACTGTCACTTCCTTCAACTGACCTGCTTGTTGTTGCTGCATTAGTCTGACCATGCCCTACTTGACCTCGACCTCAAGATTACTCCGTACGCTCTCGTCCTTGGTCCCCTTTGTACCAAATAGGATACCATTTGATCTCGATGCAATCTGTGATGTCATGACTGGGTTTACGATAATTCAGATATATTTTCTCTGTATTTCCACGCTGCTTTGGTCCATATTGGTTAAATCACTTTTCATTTCCTGGGGTGGTCACCGCCATCGCAATTGCCTCGATTGATCGTCCAGCCTAATAAATAGATCACTATATTATTTAAAATTTATCGAATTTGTTGATATTAGCAAAATATTTGATAAAAATTTATATTTATCCTCAATTGACTTATTACTAACCTATTGCAAATCAAAGAAATCTTTTCTATTCGAACTATCCTTATACATAATCACACGGTAATGCATATGATGAGGTATATATCTTCATCCTTGTAAGAGTATTTTGATCAGAAATATTTTAATTTGACCTAAAATAAGTAAATAATAAGTCAATCAGAGGAAAATATAAATTTTCATTCAAGTTTTTTTGTAAATATCAACAAATTCGCTAAATTCTAACTAATAGAGAGATCTATTTGTTAGACAAAAATAAAAGTTCGGAATACTGTAAATATAATTTCTCAGACCATATAAAATTTATGTGTAATTATAATAAATCTTAGAAGAGGATATATAGTGTAATTATCTATCTATATATATTGCATTTATTAATTCAAATTTCAAATCAAACATACATAAAATAAAGGAATGGGTACGGACGGCCTACTTAGATTTAGGCCGGGCCACTCTATATATGCCCAACAACAACTAGATATGAAACCTCACGAAATTCACATATCATTCTAAGGGGCTGTTTGAAAAAAAATTTGCTTTTGGAGAAATAATTTTTGTAAAAAAAATTAAAAGTTGTAGCAAAATGAAACGTAAATAATATTTGTGAAAAAAAGCATATAAAAGCAAAATTGAATAATGTTTGGAAAAAATTTATTTCTAAAACAAACTTTATTGATTGAAGACCATTTTGTCCCTATATGTTAAAAAGATATTATTTTTTGCTTGTTGTTTGTAATAATTATTTTTCCACAAAAAATAGTAAATTCTATTTTGATTAGTTTATTTAATATTTATTTTTTAAAAAATATTACAACTAATCAAATAATAATATGTAAAACAAAATAATACAATTAGATGATACAGCAAATAAAATATAAAAATAAATTATTCAAATTATTTGAAAATTTCAATATCAACTTTAAATATATAATGTTAAAAATAAATTAAAAAATAATAAAGTTGAATTAAGATTATTATAATAAGGATAAAACAGTCAAAATGAAGTTGAATTTATTTACAAAAAAACCAAAGCAGCTAGAAGCACATTGGGGATGCTTCTAACTTTTGGCCCGAAAGCACTTTTTCTTCGTTGTTTTAGAAATAGAAATTGGTATTCCAAACACTTTAAAAATATTTTTTTTAGAGCCGAAAGTTGAAAAATGCTTCTAACTCGTTCGCAAACACTTCCTAATTGATACCAGATTTGAACTCTTGATTGCCATCTTCTTAGTTCTTTCAACACACAATTTATCCAGTCTCCTTATAAAATTTTAATCACATGTTTCAGAGTATTTGCTAAAATTTCTACTTTTACAAAAACATTTTTTATCGAAAAAGTTGAGAGTTTTAGCTGAATTAAAAGTGAGTTGTGTTTGAAAAAAAAAAAAAAAAATGGATAAAAGCTAAATGGAGCAATGTTTGGGGAAAAAAATACTTTTAAAATAAGTTTAATTGATTAAATGTCATTTTGTCCTATATGTATTGAAAAGAAAATTGACTTTATTTATAAAAAAAATCGAAACAATGAGAAGCACCCCTCTAAAGTGCTTCTAATATTTTGGTTTAAAAATGTTGTCTGTCGCAATTATAGAAGCAGAAGCAAACCGACATCTTGAAAGCTAGAAGTTGAAAAAAACGCTTTTCTAAAACTGTCGCGAACACTCCCTTAATATGAAATTACTAAAAACTTTGTGTTGAACTATGTGTTTTCTCTACGAAGGCACCTTTTTTCATTCATACATACATTTTTAGGACAAAACATATGTATTTAATATATAATATATGTATGGGAAAATAATAATTTTGTCCTGTAACTATATGGGTGACAATTTTAATTATGTTAGAATTCAATTTGAAAGTTAAGCTTTGCAATTTAAAACAATTGGCACATTAAAAATAAAATCAACTAGAAATTACAAATCTTACTAGAATTTGGCATGTACATGTTAGCCCTAAATTCCAGCTAAATTTGCAGTTTCGGTGGATTTGTTCTTAATTGGACTGTCAAATTGAATTCCTACGGAATTAAAATTGCAAATTTGGCATATCTGTCCCTAATTTGAATCCCATATTCTGGTCAAATTGCAACTTCCAGTGGATTTTATCCTTGATGTCCGACTTTGTTTAAATGACCAAATAGCATAAAATCCATTTGTATTTTGAAAAATTCAGATAAAAATCCCCTTTTGTTTCAAAAATAGGCTAACCTCCCCACCCCCTTCTATTTTCTTAAACGTAGCTCAATCGTCGCTCTCTGTTAAATATAACTAATGGCGTTAATTTTTTGATAAGATGAGCGATATGTCCTTACATATTATATATTATTCTTTATTTTAGTGACTGTTGAATCCTATTGATTAGATGGGAGCCACCAAATCTAATGAATTAATCTTAACCATGGTATCTTAATTAAATTTATTAAAAAAATTAAGAATTTTAAATTTATTAATTTTAAATATATATAATAAAAAATAAAATTATATTTTAAAAAATAAATTATATAAAATTAACTCCCCCACCCTCCACCCCCTCGCTACCCTCTCCACAACCCCCCTTGCCCCCCGCCCTCCCCAACCCCCTGTCGCCCTTCCCTCGCCATTCTCCCCACCCCACACCGTCCTTCCCTCGCTCCCCACCTCCACCCCCCACAAAAGAAGATGACACCAACGTGGTTGCTCCCGAATTTGGGCAACCGCAATCTGCATTGGGTGACTCACAGTTTGGACACAAAGAATTATTTGATTTGCAATGAGTTACAATTACAATTCAATCGGGGTAATATGGATTTTTATTTAATTTTTTTAACGATATTAATAAATTTCGTAAATTTTGACTAATGAATGAATTTATGCATACGAAGAAAACAAACATCAAGGGTAATTTATCAAACTACAATAAAATTTTTTATAATTATACCAAATTTTAAGAAATTATATATGTTTTAACATATACTGTAGAAGTGATGATGTAAGGTGACAAGTTAGAGGTGAGAAGTTAGCCATTCAGTCCATGTAAGGGGCAGTCAAAGAAGTGTGCGATGTTTGGGTGTCATAATAAGAACTTAATGCAGTTCGAGGGCAATATATATAATAGTGCAGCAGAGCATGGCAATGTAATACATAGGACCACTCCTACTTCCATTAATAATGTAGCTGCGCAACTACGTACATAATTTATACACTCTACTAATATATAGCTCTCTCTCTCTCCGTCTCTCTCTCTCTCCCTCTCTCTCTCATCATTCTCCTATCAAGCCTAAATACTCAACGTGTTTTATTTTTTTAATTAATGCCATATTTACTTTCAAACTATGTATAATTAGGGTGCATTAATTGGAAGATTAAATTATTCAAAAAACCTTAATGATTTTGGTGTCGTCAAACTTAATTGAGAATTAATTACTGTTGTTATTGATTAAAGATGTTTAATTTAAAAGTTGAGATACTTTATATTAAAATTTAATGACCTAAATATTGAAAAGAAAAAGTAATATATATATAGGTATGTATTTGTGGGAAAAGATTATTAAATTAATACAATACCTTTGTTTTGAATATTATGAACCCAATTTTCCTCTAAAAAAAGGATATAAATTTAATTACAAACAATTCTTTTGAAAACATTGATAGAAATTAAATGTTGGTAATTACCATCTTTTAAGTGAAATTACACTTCTAGGCTTCTGAGATATATTATTTGACTAAAAAAAGATAAAGGTATTTTTGTACATCTACGTAATGCATAATATTAGTTTTTTTACTCCCACTTAATTAATAGTATATATACGTATATACATATGTCGAAAAAGAAAATCAGAATATATAATTTGTTAGGCCAAATTAGTATAGGAGAAAAAAAGAAACAAAATGATAGCGTCAAACAATATTATCAAGGTAATAAGAAAGGAAAAATAGTATTTTACGTCCCATAACCTATGTTGATTCAAAAGCTTCTGTCATTCTCGTCCCAAATGAACTCTCATCAATTTCCTGATGGAATTAGCACATGCATTATGTGCTTCGACTAGACAAAAAATAATATTATTGTCTATATTTTAATTGTTATGGATTAAAAATTATGATAAATAATTATTATTAACTATGATTAAATAAAAGTAATGCAAAACTTACCGCATACTTCATGACAAAAGTATTTGTCGCTCTTAGCCATGGAAAATGTTTACCTATCCTTGTAAAAACCACCACCAATAAACGTTGCGTGGCCGTAAATAACTATTACTATATATGAAAATATCAAGGTTTTGGATTGAGAAAGCTCGGGGAAGGTTTTTCTAACTTTTTCAGAGCATAATTGCATTTTTAGTTATGTAATTATAGTTATTTTACACTTCAATTCTTTAATTTATTAGGAATGTAAAATGGTTCTTTACATTTTTTTTATTTTATATGTAAGGGCAAATTTGGCCAGAATTTATGACGTCACTCTTTGGTCAAATTTGTCCTAAATTTGAGAAATTAAAAGAGATGAAGAATGAGTTTATAAGCCTAACAAATTACAGAAACAAAATGTCAAAAATATATAAATACAAAACTAAAATACAATTAAATCAACTTTTCAAGGACAAGTCATGACAAGGTTCACACATTCATTCTTGCAAATTGATCTTTACGGGCAATCTTTTTCTTTTTTTTTTATTTTATTTTATTTGCTTTTCTTGAAAAAAGCAATCCATTTTTATAAATTATTCATAAATAAATAATCACTAAATATTAATTTAGAACAATCAATAGTTCTAAATCAACATAGAAAAAGAGCTACCGTGAGAATAGGCTGAAACAAATACGTCTTAAAAATTACAATAAATTAATACTTTTTTTATCATTATTAAATTAAATTAATGTGAAAATTTAAATTTTGATCATAATTAAATTGTGTAATTATAATTAATTAGTATTTATTATAATTTTTAATTATAATAATTAATTATAATAAAAATCATATTTTTTTTCTAATGAATTTTAAAGTTTCGACAATGTCGGTCGAAGCGTGGAAGACGATATATATTACTCACTCATTTTCCAAATAATTCAATAAATGTCTTCCAATTTTATAAAACAGTAATTTAGAATTTAAACCCATAATTATTATATTAGTTTTAATCTTTTTAATAATATTTTTTTTCTTGTGGTTTTTGTGCTTTCCTCTTTCTTAGTAAACAATCTCAATTATGCCTTAATTTCCTCTTTCTTGATGATTTGGTTATAATTTTTGTGGTGCTTTCCTCTTTCTTACAAAAACCTTAGCACTAGAATCCTTAGCATGGGGATAGGACTACAAGTAATAGGTTTAGCTTCAATTAATTTTTTTTTTTTTTTTCAATCTTATATATATGTTTAACTTGTACTTTCTCGAATTAAATAGACTGTAGGGTAGCTCTATTTATAATTTTCTTTATTGATTGGTAAATTACAATGAATTTTCTTAAAAATTAATATAATTATCCTTATTGTTTGAAAAATTATTAATACTTTCTTAATATTTACAGACGTCCAACAATAAGTTGAATTATTTATTAGCCTCCGTAAGATTTTTACCTATTTTTTGTGTAAGCTGGCCAAAATATTTGTCCTGTGGATTAAGAATTATAATTTTACTAATTTAATAAAATCTTTTGAACTTTTTATATAGACTTAGTGAACAAATTTTTTGTAAATTTTTTTCCCAAACTTTTCGTCTTGCTTGTTTGACTTCTAAACAAAATTTTAATTTATTTTAATAGGGAAAGTGAAAAAATGACCATTTCAGGCCTTTATATTCAAGAATTATATAATTTTTATTAAATATAAAAGATATTTATAATTATGTCCGATTTTAAAGCAACTCATTGCAATTCCTCTCTCTATATATCTTTTTTATGTTTGAACAATTCAGTTCCTTTTTTTGTGATAATTAAATATTTTTTCTTGGTTGAATTATAAATTATCAACTGACTTTGATTAAGCCTTATTTTTGGGGGGGAGTGTGTGATTGTTTAGCCAAAAATCACATGACAGATTGTGGGCCTGGTTTGACCCATTTTACTACTGATCACCAGCTAGCTAAGAATCCCATGACCACTGCCATCTTGGACAAAACGTGACGACCTTAATTAGTGTACCAATTAGGACCACTAATTAAAAAAAGAACAATTCTAACACAAAACATGTTGTCTTTTATTCATATTAAGTTGATGTAAGAGTTATTTTTAATGGCAATATTGCAATTTTTCTCCTGTATGTATAAGGGGTTGGTAAATTTGGTTCTTTAATTTTCGCGGTGGCAATTTCAGTCCTATATCTTTTAAATTTTTGCGATTTTGGTTCTTCAGCCCATTTTATGACCATTTGGTCCTTCTAGCGAAAAATTAACCATATTCCACTACATGCTCCAAGTTAAGCCCAACATGCTTTCAAGATAAATTAAGCACTCATAAATTTATACCTTGTTCTGATCGCCTTGTTCTCGGGTATTCCAAGTTTTCAATTTTACAGACTTCCTCCAACTACACTACCACGGCAGATGGTTCATAAGCACTTGACTCCTTCAACAACAAACAACATAACCCTATTTCATTTCCTACCTTAGAGCGTAAAAGACACTCCAATGTTGGGATTTAATAGAATTTTGGACAAACAAGTTGACCAGAAGCCTTACTTTTATTGAAGAAATATATGAAACATTACATGGATATTATATCCTCCAGGAGACAACTATTTAGCCTCTCATATGATAGAGGTCTTGACTTGTTGGAGAAACCCCCATAAACTAAGAAATTTGAAATTACAAAGACTCGGAATTTGAAATATTATGCTTTGAAAAGTTGGAGAAGTCTTTCTTATGATCTCCATCTGCTTCATTGCTCCTTTATTTATAGTCGTCCGCAAACTTCAAACACGGACTTCAAACTTATTTTGATGACGTCGCTACGTTCGTCATCTTCTTGTCTTTTCTTGATGTTCCCATTGCATTCGTCATTACCGCATCCCTTCCAGCTGTTCGTCATGATGCCTTGTCGGCCATGTGATTGCTAGTTAGCTTTCTTGCTTTGCTAACTATTGGTTTTTGTAGTCTTTTGCCAACAATTTCCTTCTTGAATTTTCACATTCTGTGGTTTTTACTTTGCTTTGTAAAAATTCCTTATTTTACCCTTGTTTTGATTTGGTTCGGATTTCTTCTGTGTAATCCAAATTTTTGTTCTGAACAGGGGCTTCTTTTGTTTCTCACAGCAAGAGCACACATGGTTATGTTATTGCCCAACATGCAGCATGTTGCACATTTCATCCTCGTAGTTTATTTTTCCAGATTAACATCATTTTCTTCTCAAATAGCTTTCTGTGAACTCAGTGTTTTTTTTCCATCATGGAGTTTAACAAGAACAATCCATTCACTTTGTTTGAAAAAAATTTGAATGGGTTCTTGACTTTGTCCATCTCATGAGACAGACTTATAATTCCCAAGCTCTTTTGGTAAAAATATCGTCTTCACTAATAGCCGATAGCAGAGGAGCTTCTCTTGAGGCATGTTTGATTTTGTTGAAAGCTACCATGTCCAGCCTCTGTAGTCTTTAGAGCTACTTATACGAATTTTATGTCCACAATATCTCCTCTCTTTAAGTGAGGGTTATTTTGCCATGAATCAAAAACTGCCCAACTAATCCACTCCGAAAATTTTGAAATTTCTAAAAAATTGGGTGACATAGTATGAACTGAAGCTAGACTCCAAAATCAAACCATTCTCTGACATCATCTGGTTTAGACCCCTCTAACATCCAGACCGTGTTATATTTTTTGAATTTTTTCGATGATGATCTTGCCTGAATTTACTCCTTTGCGAGAAATTAATTTTTCCCACATTCGATGATAATCCTGCCAAGCAAAAGAAAATATCAGTTCGTTAATATTAACCTTATAAGTGTCTGTCATCGGCCTAAGGCTAATCTCCTCCTCTTTTACCGCAGATGTGTTGGATTGACTTGAATCATCAGGAGCTTTGCAATTCCTATGACCCAATTAATGCCATTTCACCAGAGTTTGGTGATGGTCTCGTGCAATCGGTACTTGAATCCGACGCTACAAGTCTAGAGCCATGCACTCTAAGGCATATTTAGGGTCATGCTCCCTCAACTCGTAAGTCATCCCTGAAGGTGATGCCTTCCAAATTGGTTCTCATAGATCGTTCCATAGTGAGGTGGATGCTAAGAAGGAACTCCTCATTGCGACCTGGATAGTATCTAGCTCAGCTCTTTGAATTTGTCCGCCAACTTGGACATACATTGCTAGCTGTTCGAACTTCTTGTCAAGCTCCTCAAGATTTTCTCTAAAGTGTCTGAGCCTCAACAAATGCATTTTTAGTCTCGCAACTTATGTCATTTATTTTTTTCATTCTTTAACTTTTTAAGGTAGCATTTCAGTTTTGCATCTTTATAATTTTTGTAATTTCAGTTCCTGTTTTCATCGGAGTTCACCTCCATCGAAGTGAAGGTGAACTTCGGCAAAGAAAAGATTGAGATTGCAAAAATTAAAAAGTTGCAGGACCGAAATGTTTCTTCAAAAAATTAAAGGACAAAAATGTCAAATGATCTAAGTTATGAAACCGAAAATGCATTTAAATATTAATCATACAACAAATATAATGTATAATTAAAAAGGATAACAAATTACTGAAAATAATATCATATTCACTATTATGTGATTCATTCGATTCCACAATCGAAATGATTAGAATTTTCCCACATAATTATGTAATTATGCAAACTGCATGACAAGAAATGTGAGGCGATTGACAAGGGTATTTAGTGTCGCAAAGTTTGACTTTGAAGTGTCCAAGATTTGATTGAGTAGTATAGGAGTTTATGTTAGGACATTCTAGATAGCATCATGCACTGTGGAAAGGGACAATGGGGATGCATGGTAGGGTGATTAATGATGGATAATTAGGTAGTTGGCTGATTAATGAAGCTTGGTTATAATAGTGCACTACACGACCCCACAACTTTTTCTAACTAATTCATTGAAAATTAATTGAATCTTTTCATCAACAATATGTTTAATTGATTTGATTTTATTAATTTGCATGCAGCTTCTGTAGCAATTTATTTGAAATAATTTTATTCGGGTACTACACAAAAAAGGGTGATAAATATTAGTGATTAAAAGTTAAATTATTACTGATTGCAAATATTAAGTAATAAGAATTTTCATTTTGTCGTTATAATAATTTCACAATCTTAGCATTGCTACCCGCAATAATTAATTAATACAAAAAAATTATACTAAAAGTTGTCACTGTAGTCAATTAATATAACTTGTGTAATAGCAATACAGTGACAAAAAAATATATAAAATTGCGTTAAATTTGGGGTTAAGAGCAATTTACCTCAATTTAAAATGAACACAAGACAACCTTAATTGGAAACGAACCACATTTTGAAACTAAAAGTATGTTTGATTTGGATGAAAAATGAGAGTATAAAAAAAGTCAAAGAAAAAATGATATAAGAGATAGTTTGGTGTGTAGTTATGGGGAAGAGTTGGAGGAAAGTAAAACTCGACGTATATAAAACCCTTTTTGGAGTTTAATTTTATTTTCATCCAAAAAGTAAAAGTATAAGACCGAAAAAAATAAAAAATATATATATTTTATTTTATTTACTTTATTGTCCATATATATATAATTTTTCTCCAATTCTTTTCTCCTTTCCATCGACAATACCGTACATAATCGTTAGAGAAAATATAATAAAATTATTGAAAAACTATTAAATTGAAGGTGACAATGAATATTTTTATTAATAAAAAATATTTTTATTATAACATTTTAAAGTTCTTTATATATAAAATTATATTAGTATAATATTAATGAATAGAAGGGTTATTCAGTAAAATTGCAAAAAATAGTCTTTTCTTCATAATCTGTTTTCCTCGTACTAAACAAGTGAAAGTATTTTAGATTTACCCTTCTTCCAATCATATCAAATAACTTGAAGAAAAGATATTATTCTTTTCTCTCTACTTCTCAATTTCACTTTTTTTTTTTTCTCTTATTTGAACCAAACGAAACTTAAAAAAAAAAAAAAGGGAAATTCACCTCCTAATTTTTTATAAAAGATACTCGTTACCTCACTCCCACACTACGTCAACAAAATTTTCCTTGTATATTATCACCAAGTTTACTTCTAATTCTAAATTCAACAGTTCTTTTTTAATAAAATAAAATTGAATTTATAACGAAATTCTTACTTTTAGTCCTGTAACTTTTAAAAAGTAGCACTTTTGATCTCCAGAACATGTTTTCTTTACATATTTTAACGGAAAATTCCTATGTTCTTAACACGTGACAATTAGAATCTTTACACTTTTAGTCTAATATGTTACAGGATTTTCACCTTTGGTCCTATAACTTTCAAAAAGTAGTACTTTTGGTCTTAAATACTTAATGACCACGTGGCCTTTTCTGTTAAACATATAATGGGAAGGTATCGTGCGACCAAACCAACTATATTTTTCAAGTTACAGGACTATACGTTAGAATGCCATAATCAACAGGATCAAAAGTAAAAAGAACCTAAATTAAAGGATGAAAAATATAATTTCCCCTATATAAGTCGAACAGTCTTGTTGTAATTTGTGTTGTTATATTTGTAAATGTGGCAAAAATAAGCATTATATAGGCAAAAAATCAAATATAAAAAAATCAAGAAGACGAAGGGGAAGAAGAAGACAAAAGGGTTGCTGGCACGAGGGAAGAAGAAGACGAAGGGGACGCCAGTAGGAGGAAGAAGAGGACAGAGGAGGGCAGCGAAAGGAAGAAGGGTGGCGATGGGGAGGCAGCAAGAGGAAGAAGGTAGGGGTGGGCGGGGGCAAGAAAGGAGACAAAGGGAGCGTCGATGGGAAAAGGAGGAGAAGAAGGCAACAATGAAGTCGAAGATGATGAAGGGTCTATTTGGTAATTTTGCCACTTATTAGATTTTATTATTTGGATTGAATAGATTAACCCACCTCTAATTATTCTATAATTAGTAGACGGGGCTAACCTTTAAATTCCAGACCCTTATGAAGACAAAAATTAAAAAAACAAAATTAACTTATAAAATGCAATATAAAAAAATAGTAATAAATAAGACTAAATTAAAAAAAATAATAATATAAGAAACCAAAAATACAATTATTCCAAATTCAGCCCTAATTGACAAAATCATGGCCCATTTTTCAACCAACCGACCAAGAATCAAGTAAAGAGGAAATGAGAAGGACCACCCTTAAGACAAGAAATGGTTAAAGCAAGATAGATAAGATTTCTTGATTTGTTTAGTTTGGAGTTTTTTGGTCTCGAGAAACGCATGATAGACGAATGATATGATTAATCCTAGACACACACACACACACTCTCTCTCTCTCTCTATATATATATGTATATATGGTCCTTTATTCAGTGGAACAACTTCCAACCACTCAACATCTAACTGCCAAAATTCATTATTCTCCAGGCACTAATTGTCAGCCGAAATTTTATTGAGGTATTAATATAAAATAATTTTGGTTTTTAATAGTTTAGATTTTTAAATTACGTAGCCCTTTAATTGTATTAGAGTTGGGTTAAATAATTTTTTTTAACTTTGAAGGTTTTGTATAATTAAAGTCCCATTTAATTCATGTGATTCGACATTATAAGTTTACATATGATGCATATTTACACGTTTGGTCGGCGTTATTAGAGCTCGGGCCCGATCTTATTTATAATGATTTATGGGATAATAGATTTCATCTCTTAGATGGGATTTACAATCCCACTACATATATATTAAAAATGTCTTTCCTCGTTTGCCCTACCACTCTCCATACTCTCTCTCTCTCTCTCTCTTCCCGTATTCACTTCTCTCCCCTCTTCCTCCTTTTTTTTTTTTTCATTTATTTCGTTTTTCCACGAACAATACGGGGCTCGACTCAAACAATCCTAAGAGTTCTTTCAATTTTAAATGATTAAAAAATTATATTTTAAATTATAATAATTAGATAATAAAATATAATAAAAAATATTACTTTATTTATTTTTTGGACTTTTCAAAAGTATTTTAGTTTTGATTGATTGCCAAATTGAATAATGTGTATTTAGAACTTCCGTTTTTTTATGAATGTAGAACAAAATTAAAATATTGATCAACAAATAATTTTAGGGATAAATACACTTTGCACCCCTAAACTATGTATAAAGAGCATTAACACCCTTGAACTATAAAATATAACAAACAGCTCCGCTCCTCATGATATACACTAATTTATTTATTATGAAAATGCCCTTATTATTTATACCCCTGAAATATATGTGTTGTAATTATTTTTCTAAATATAATCTAGTTACTATAAATATTTTATTTAAAAAAATACTACCCAAAATTTATTACTTTTAGGCTGAATATAGAATCTGTATAAACTCTATAAATTTACAAATTCTTATATTAATTTACATAAATTTTGCTTATGGTGTTATGTATTGTGTTATATATCAATATAAATTTAGAATATTACATTGAATATATATTTATACTGTAATATATACAATTTATAATATACTGATACAATATTCTATATTTTTTTAAGTAATGATATGATATATTTTTATTATGTGGACATGTAATTGAATAAAAATTTATAAGTTATATAACATACTTTTTCTATAATATTATATGCATTATGTATTGACACATATTTACATGCATGTACTTTTTAACATAATTTATATACTTTGTAAAATATATTTGCATATATTAAGCTTGTAAACTTTTTTGTGTTTCATAATTTTAAAAAAAATAAAAATTATAAATATGATTTCTAAAATAAAATATGACTAAAATTTTAAATTACTAAAAATAGTTTGGAGAGATCTTTTAATAAAACATATTTTATGAAGTAAAATAAAATATATAGGGGTAAGTGAGAAGGGCGTTTTTGTATTTATCAGTGCTTTATTACCTTTCATACTTTAGGTGTATAACCGAGACAAAATGTGTATTTCAGGAGTGCAAAGTGTATTAATTTTATTTAAAAATTTTATTTCAATAAATAATTTAGAGATTATTATTATTATTATTATTATTGTAATCATTTATAAGCTACAATATAAGAACAAGAATAACTTAGACAAAAATACCCTTAATAGGCTTTTTACATTTAATCATATTTTATAATCACTTCAACCAAATATTATATTATATTATCAAATGAGATATCACACATATAACGTATACCTCAAACCGAATAAAACATAATGGATGGTGGGATTAATTAATTATCATTCGATTTTTCATCTTACGCCTAATCTTATCATATGAACCAGACGAGCCCTTAGTATTCTTCTTACCATTGTTTCAAAAATTGCAAATGCCTACCTCAAATAAAAAATAATTTTATTGCTCCTAAGAATGAGATGGACAGAACTATTTTACTCGTGTTGATTATTTTTTTTAAAAAAATCTAATCTTTGAGATGGACAGAACTATTTTACTCTTGTTGATTATTTTTTTTAAAAAAATCTTTTGAATCAATATAAAAGAATTTGGAAGTGTTTTTTGAAATTATTTTTAGAGAAGTGATTTTTGGAATTTTTTTTTTTAAAGTTATAGCAAAATCAAAGGTGGGTACTATTTCTGAAAAAAATGAAAAGCAAATAAAAGCTAAAATGAATAGTGTTTGGAAAAAAACCGCTTCTAAAATAAATTTGATTGATTAAAGACCATTTTGTACTATATTTACTTATATTTGTACTTATTGTTTGTCAATAATATTTATTTTAAAAAAAATATGAATTTTATTTCGATTAGTATACATTTCATATTTTATTTTTTTAAAAATATTAATAGAAAAACTTAATATTTTATTTAATAATGTTACCACTAAGTATAATTGTTGATTTATCAATAATAAATAATATAATTAGATAATATAGCAAATAAAATATAAAAATTATAAAATATTAAATATGTGAAAGTGTACATTTGATTATTGTTAAATTATTTGAAAACTGCAATATCAACTTTAAATATGCACTTGTAAAAATAAATTTAAAATAATAAAATTGATTTAAAATTATTATAATAAGGGTAAAATACTAAAAAAAATAAAATTGAGTTTATTTACGAAAAAATCAAAGTAGGTAATTAAAAGCTAGCATCCCCAGGAGATGCTTCTAGTTTTTGACCTAAAAATGATTTTTTTAGCAGTTTTAGAATTAGATACTAATATCCAAAATACCTCAAAAGTATTTTTTTGAAGCAAAAAAAAACATGAACAACATGTTGGTTGATTCACCACAAAAATTGGATAAACACCTAATGAACATACTGAAATAGACTTACTATTAGATAGGTGTTAAAATTAAAAATATTTGTAATTTTCAAATAATGAGAAAGCAGGTAATCCCGATTAATATTAAATGATTTTGATTTCTAACGGTTTAATATTTTAGATTAAGTAGGCGTTAGCAAATCATTTAATCACTGTATTTTTATCTTTTTAATTCATTTTAATTTGTTTTATTTCATATATTTTATTTTATATGAAAATTATATTCTTCTAAATATTAATCAAAAGAAGTAATATTTTCATTTTATATAAAGTATCCCGTTAAATATATGAAGTAATTACCTAAATTTTGAAACTTATATATATATATATATATATATTGATAATTACACTCTCCTCCCCTAATATTTGATGTAATTATATGTAAATTTTTTGTAAGTTAGATATTATATTTCACACTTCTGAGATTTGCTTCTATCTAACAAATAAGTTCATCAGTTAATCAAAATTTACTAAATTTATTGATGTTAATAGAAAAATTAAATGAAAATTGATTTACCCTCCATTAGTCATTCTGTTTTTTTGTTAATATTAGCAAATTCAGTAAATTTTGAATATGAATATTATAAATAAATAATAAGGATGACCAATCTAACATTTTTTAATATTTGATAACTTTAATAAATTACAAAACTCAACTTAGAATGCAAATGCATAAAGTGTGAAATCCATTAATTTAATTTAAAGTATAAAAAAAAGTAGGTGATTTTTGTAGGCTTAGTGATTATGAACCCAAGAAAGCAGGAGAAGGAAGAAGAATAGTTGAACAGTAATCCCAAAAGTTTATAGTCCTTTAATCAAACTTCTGTCTCAGAGTCATCACTTATCAGGACAAGTCCTTCTTCACACACAACACACACACACACGTCCTCTTCACCCACCAAAACTCTCACAATCTGACGGCCCAGAAATAGTTTCCATCAGTCACATCTGCCCCCCAGTAGCCGTATAAGCCAATCTAACATCTACTGTGGCTCCACGTACCACAACCTCTCCCAACCAACCAATCTATTTTCTACAGACCAACCTCTGTCTCTCTCTCTCTCTCTCTTCGTATTCCCTGGAAAAGGAAAACCCCACCACTTTGTTTGCGCGTTAGTCGCACATATCATCATATCATACTCTTCGAGCAAATGAATGAAGCAAATGAATGATGCCCTTCCCTCGCACTGTTTTTGCTTTCTTTCAAGTCGGCATATACATATATATATGTATTGAACCCATTATTTGGAAAATGGCAATGGTTTCTTGAGATGAATTCATGAGGAAACATGGAAGTGTTACTCAAATAGAGATATATGCAAGAATGCTTTCTTGAGTATCATAATTCTGTTAGTTGGCCACTGGCGATTCATCTCTCTTTCACACACACACACAACACATACTGTTAATTATCAAACCCTAATGGGGTTTGTTTGTGGAGCTGGTGTGGTTCTGAACCAAAGGGTTTCTGGGGTCTCAGAGACTTCTTTACTAAAATGGGTTCGTCTTTGGTTAATAGATCTGACCATTTCTGATGTAGATTGTTAGTTTTAGTTTTATTTCTTACAAAAAAAAAAATTGAACTTTTTCTTCTGTCTATCAAGAAAATTATATGGGCTTTAGAGATCAGAAATACGGGCAAGATAGAGGTAGAGGGAGAGAGCATCAGAGTGACAGAAGAGAGTGAGCACACGCAGGCAATTGTATAAAGAGTATACCTTTGTATATACGTGTGCTCATTTCTCTCTCTGTCACCTTCGCTCACTTCTATCTCTATCTAACCCCCCCTTTCTGGTTATTTACACTGCACTGCACTGCACTTTCTTTATGTGGAAAAAAAGCTGAAAAAGGTAAAGTTGGATGATAGGCCAGAGGCTCAAATTCCGAAAAGATGAGCAAGAATTCAGCAAAGGATGAGAGAAATAAGCAAATATCAAAGAGAGACATGAGATGTCTGAGTATCCACTTTGGATTTGATTCAGCTTATTAGCCAATCAAGCTCATCCACACTGCCACTGACCATGACTATTCCACTGTTCATCACTTACACAGACACACACCAAAAGAAGGCATAAAGCACATGAACAAGATAAGAATCACCCAGACCAATGTTAATCTCTTTCGAATGAGTTTTTGAACCCATTTTTCCTCTGTTCTTGGCATGTCATTTGATGTGATTTTTTGTAATAATTTTACCTTATTTGGCAAGGAAAAAGAATGGCAGTGATAGTGTTATTTATTGGGAAGGAGCTCGTATTCTGAAGCGTCATAGCTTTTGATGCTGCTGTCGGTGAGGATAAAGTGGGTTTGGGAAGGTACGCCTGGTTACTGTTCTGATTTAACGGAAAAACACTTGTGTTTTTTTTAGGCCTTGTTCTAAATAGAATATATCAGGTAAAGACGACTGCCTTTCCCTTTATCACGCCATTCTTTTCCTTTCTGCAACCAAAAATTGCAGTAATTTGCTCAAATTGTCCTCTATTTCAACTTCATCATGTTTCTGTCTGTAATTCAAGATCTTGGCCCTTATTATTTATTCTGATTTTCCAGATTTATTTGTTTCTTTTTTAAGGTGAGAAAGAAGCCGATTTTGTAATCACTGTTAGTTATATTTTATGTGACATTTTTACTTGGCTAAACGCTTGCAGTTTTAGTTTCAGTCTTTCTATTCCATTGAGTGCAAGGAAATAATCGTCTTATGGACACAAATATGGCTGTGGATGCAACTCAAATATGGCAAGATTTTCGTTTCCTTCACTGGGCAGATATGCGAGGGATCATGCCTGTGAATATCAAAGGAAAATTCCATTGTAAAGGTTTGGCATACTGCTATCAATCTTTCAACACTCTCCTGCTGATTTTCTGTGTAATTCTGCAAAAATCCCTTTAATTTTTCTCTATCAATTCTTTCTTCAATTTGTGTAAGCAAGCGCCTGACTGAGATTATTTCTTGGACAGCATTTGTCACTCGTATTAGTTTTGGGGACAACACGTAGCATTAACTCCTTAATTTCCTGAAACTTAATCCCACAGGTACACTTTTTCATCTCATTTTGTCATATACTCACTGTGACTAAACGTTATTTAGAGTATGTTCTTGAAATTTTCTATCCATAAGTGTGTGTTTTCTTTATAAATTCTGGATCTTTGGATGTGTAGTGCTGATACTGTAGTTGTATATATGTGTTTTGCTAGATTTGGAACTTGAATTTCCTTGTTTTTATTAGGAACTAGCCGAAGTAAAAAGTGTTTATTGTGTATGGTTTCACACACCTGTTCTTAGGAGCAAAGAACTAAGAGATCCGCCCCTTGAAAAAAATCTATTAATTACTCAAGGTTGCCAAGATGACAGTTGGACAGCTTAGCTGCCTAATGCTTCTGAAATATGTGCCTTCAGTTAAGATTTTGGGTTGACAATTTTCCTGTGCTTGTATGTCCCCTAGATAGATAATGTTATGAGTTCAATTAATCCATGTACAGATCAATTCAAGAGCCTAACCTTATTTGATTGCCATTGAGGAATATCAAACCCCACGATTCAACTCT
The DNA here is from genome assembly GCF_000512975.1 of Sesamum indicum. Lineage (NCBI taxonomy): Eukaryota > Viridiplantae > Streptophyta > Magnoliopsida > Lamiales > Pedaliaceae > Sesamum > Sesamum indicum. The sequence continues at coordinate 5,597,713 of NC_026151.1, forward strand.
TTCTGTCTTGGTTTGCTCACTTTTGCCCAAGACAGTATTGGTTTTCATCTGAGGATGCTCCGTGAACAGTAGCAATTTTCAGGAAGTATGATATATTTTTATGAATTGTGAGTTACTTTGTTAGCAATTAATAAGATACTAGGTTAACCTCTTATTGTTTTTCTTCGAACTTATGACTGATCATTAGAACTTGAGAGACTAAGACTATATCTTGTGAAATTGAGTTTCCTTTATGTATATACTCATCACAAGTTTGAACCAGTTATATGAAATGATTTATTCTTGCACTCATGCCCGATGACTTTTTAGGTTAATAATATAGTTTTAAGTACTCAAATTTGTCCCTTTTTTTTTTTAATTTTTATCTAAAGTTGGTGTTGTTTCAAATGGGGGCTATGATATTGTGAAAGAGGGAATGTGATTTTCGTTTTCTCGTAAAATAGGGAGAGATAGTGTGGAGTAAGACAATAATTGAGTCATGAGGCTTTTGATTCCCACCTCATGTTCTCTACTAGTTTTATTTTCTCTACTATTTAGGGACATGGACAGTAAAGAGTATCGGTTCAATCAGTGCATTTTCAAGAACATGCTAATAAATTATATGCACTTTCTCAAATTTTCTGTCTTTAATGCAATTATTTCAAGAATTGGAGAAATATGATATGAGATTGGATATTTGTATACAAGTATGCAATTGAAATTGTAAAATCATTGCCGTCGCAGTATGGTTTATGAATCGTGAAAAATTGGCACTCTTGAGCTTGTGTGTGCATTTAGGGACTTGTCTTTTTTTAATTTTTACCGGAATATGTCATATATATAGTGCATAATGATTATCTTCAAACTGTTTAAAAGACATTACTGAATCATTCAATCATTTCTATGGACCACAAATGCTTTCCATAAATGTTGGAATAGGAGTGCTTTTGATACAAGTCCTTTGGAGAAAACTGATACTTCTCTTTTCTCCCATTTTTAAGCTCATTTTTCAATTGGATGTCGTTTTGCTTCTATATTCTGTCATAAT
>NC_026151.1:5598749-5615895 GCF_000512975.1 Sesamum indicum
ATAAATATATAGCAATCCAGGAACCGTCAACAGTAAGCAGATTTCATGTATTACCATGTAATTGGCCTTCTAATCTGTTTACATGTCAATTGGCCTCTATACTATATTTCTGATAGTTGAGATAAATTTTGTTTGCAAAGTGCGACAGATTTATGCATCAGCTTTGGATACCTTAGCATAACAATGGATGCATTTTACAAGAAAAAAAAAGCACTTAAAAATATCTACTTACACTGGTAGAAACATGACATTTTTGTCATGTTTAATTATCGTGACCAATTAAAAGTAAAAAATTGTGGCGAATACTAATCAACCGCAGCCACAGTCATTAGTCATTGTTTTCACCAAACCTATCAAATCATGAGTCATAGTTGAAGACCGTAGCAAATGTTTTGACCTGGTAAAATATTGATAATCCGTGGTTAAAACTTGAGTCGTTGTAGGTTTTGCTTTTGGTTGACAAAAAATGTATTTAATCCCTTTTATGTTGTAGTGATGGTCATGTTTCGTTAGAGTCATTACTTTCTTGATGAGTACTGTGACATCGAACAGAATTATGAAGTGTCTGATAACTCATTCACTTTGCCTAGGCTATGCTATCATGGTCCTAGTATTTCTTCTCTTGGCTTCTCCTCCCAAAACCCTTTTACGTGGTGTTTACTTTGGCTTAATAGGCTGGTTTGGACAATTAATAGAAGCTAATCACATGTTTACTTTCATATAGGTGGCCCTAGCTTAGGCCCAGAGCCGGGCCAATTCACTGTTTTGGTTGCATTAGCCAACCACCAAATGGGATGGATTAATTTATCCAGCCTAATAAGCTCGATCGGATAAAAGGAACCCCTTTCTCCCTAGCCCCATGTTCCCATTTTCTTCTTCACTGCCACCAGTCTTCTCCCTCAGCCTTCACCGCGCCTTCTTCTTCGTTCCCTATCGTCACTCTTCCCTTATCCTCTCCATTCTTCTTCCCATCCCCCTCTCTCCAAGTCTTCATTCCTAAATTGCTAGAACCCTACCTTTTCCCGTCATTTAGGTTTAGTCGCCCCCCCCCCCATCCGTCTTCTTCACTAATCTGCCACCGCTCTCTTGTACTCTTGCGTACTAGAAGAATTATAACTTTTAACTACAGTTACTTGCCATTGTTAATAACAAATAATTGTAGTAAAAAGTTATTGACCATGTTGCTTTGGCCGTTGTTTCTGCGAGGGTGGCTATATCATTTGTGATAACTAAAAATCATGACAAATATTTTGACCGTGACTCTTAGCCATGTCCAATAATTCTTTTATGGTGGAAAAGCTAGTTTTTGTATCTGTTTTATTTAATCATAGTTAATAGTAGTCATTTACCATGATTTTTTTTGTCACAGCCACTAATATTGTAGTCAATACTAATTTTCTTTCTAGTGGCCGCTGGTTGCCACCTCACTCCCCGTTTTTTTCCCTAAACTGCCAAACCCCCCCCCCCCCCCCCCGCGTCTCACCATCCTCCCTCCTTGTGTTCTTCCTTAAACCGCTGTGCACCCCATCCCAACCTCCATCAAGGCTTGCTTTCAACAACCACCATACAATGCAAAAGAGGGTTTTTCAAATTATAGAAGCAAGATTTTTTTCATTTAATAATTTTTGGGAAAATTTCAGCAAGAAATTGTGCACTTTCATTTTATACTATTAATTTATAATTCCCATAAAAACAATCAATTCAAGTAAACTACCTATAATAAATCCCGAGCTTTTTAATCACACATTTTATAAAAGTTTATGCCATCACTCGAATAACCTCTTGATATGATTTTTCATTTAATACGTAAATCAAAATGGTCCTCTTTTAGCTTGACTTCTTGGCGGAGACACTGTTTTATATATATATATATCTCTTGTGTTTGTTAACACTTCTCCCCTTATTTATTTTGATGCTTGTAATCACACAATGAGCGCCAGGTGCCAATCACTAGTAAAATTATAAGAGAGTAATTTTGGTGGTAATTAACAACAAATTTAGCAAGGGATAATAGTTTTAAGTTCTAGGGATTTCAAGATTAACTTTAAAAATAAATATTTCCTTGTCATAATTAGAAAGGGATTATAGTGGTTACTTGGACATGTATATGGCTTTGCTTCCATTGAAAAATTTGGGAGTTAAAAGTTATCATGATAAATTAATAGGTTTATTGGATGACATGGAGTTGCAATTGTTATTGGTGGGGGGATAAGCAAACTTGCGGGAGATTGCAATCTTAGTATGTTAACTTTATGACGTAAATTTTAGTCCCTTTACTGGAAATGGCAATTTTTATCCTTTAACTTAATTTGTGGCAGTTCTAATCCTTTAAGTTTGGTTTGTCGCAAATTAGTCCACCCTATGATTTGTACTTATGCTTTGATGAAAATTATAAGACCAAGATTGCTACTAATAATGTCTAAGGTCCGAAATCCTACTATCATAGAAGATAGAAGACTAAATTAATTGCTACATCCAGAGTTAAAGGACTAGAATTGCAAAGTACCCCTCAAAGATATAGGACCAATTTTTTTAGCATTCATGTTTTTTGAACTATTTTCTTCATCATTATGGTAGATATACTGGTCAGGAGTAATTTGAAATTCTTAGTCCTAAACGCCTTGCTCAGATTTAACACCCCCACCCCGGGGGGGGGGGGGGGGGGGATAACCCCCCCCCCCCGGGGGGGGGGGGTGGGGGTATAATACAAGGCGTTTTCATCTGTAACTTCATGACTGGGGTTTTCTCATTCAAATTTGAGATAGTTATTTTGTAAATCCTATTGAGACTTGAAGGTATCGTCATGGTTTTGTCAAGAGGATCTGATAATTGGCTTAGTTCTAGAAATATTGCAATGAATTTATACCCTGATTGGATTTTTCCTAAGGTTCATTGCTCCAAGTTTATAGAATTCTGACATTTCTGAAGTACAGTTATTCAAGTTGTAAAAAGTGGGAAACACTGGAAGAATGATGATGAATTAGCACTTTGGAATTGTCTAAATAGATATTTATTAATTTGAGGCTAAATAAGGCTGGCCAAATCACATTTTCCTTTTGACTTACTACCTGGTTTTTTGGGGGGAACCTGTGCTGTAACGAAATGGTTGTCTAATGAAAAGGCAGGCGCGTGGTAAAATAACCTTAAGGTGGAAACTATTTACATATTATATAGTATTAGGCGCCAAAAGGAAGCCAAATCTGTGACATCAAAATTTTTTGAATTTTTTCAAAATTGAAATCTATATCCATGTTTTCTTTCTATAATGCCATTCAAATTTTTGATTCCCTGATTTCATGATGTGGTGGGAAAGTCTGCCCGCCTACATTTAGTTTGCTTTACCACGTGTCACGAATTCCTTCCATAAATTAATGTCGCCAGCTTGGCATCATTTTTACTCCGGTGCCAGACCACACCACCACAAACAGGCACACGCACAAGACACTCACACACACATAGAAACTCACATCCAGCAGTAAAAATGCAGCAACAATTGTGATGTTAGAATTCACAGGTTTGCAATGTGTGCATGAGTATCTTATTTTCTTGATTTTTTATTTGTCCAAATCCAGATTATATAATTGTTAGTCCTACCTGGAAAATTCGAGTATCATTCCTTATGCTTCAAATATGAACGTGTCCGATATATCAAATGGATCTTGTGAGTTTATGCCTGTTCACCTTCACATAATTGATGAATTCTTTTCCTTGTTATATATATATGGGGGTGTTTGTGTGTGTGTCTGTAGCCCCAGGTTTAAATGAAATCTAGTCGTTTATTTCTACTCTTATATTTTGTTGATCATTCTGAATAATCGAGTCTAATCGTATATCATGTGTTATATATATATATAAATATATAGCCCCAATGTGGAGTAAGTGATTTGTTGGTCTTTTGTTACTATATTCAGCCTCGTGTATACCATATTCTTTTTTCTTATACCATCTTGAAATATATATATAATATATGTGAGAGCGCACACGTGCATGCATATATAATCATCCAAAAGAATTTACATTATTCAAGTGAACATATCAGAAGCCTAATTTTGCATGGGTTAGAGATTGGAGTTATCTTTCTACTCTATTATGTAGGTACTATCTCATCTTTGAACAATATATATGGCTATTTTGTTGTAAGGATGGAGCACGTTGTGGGTGGTTTACATTGTAAATTAGTCGTGTCAATGCACTTTACAAGCATTTGTGCCTCGACTTTGAACTGTCGTTCCGTTAGCAACCCTTTGAAATTAAGCTCATTCTGATTAAAAAGCACATGTCATAATTGACATCTTAAATTCTGTTATTGGAAAATTGTGAAACTGGGAAAAATTAGTAATTGTTATTAGTTTCCAAAAACATCAGGTAATAATGTGTGCTGTACGAGGTTTTCGTGTATGCTTATGTAAGACCATACTCTTTCTGGCTGTAAAGGGATTAATCAACCCCCTGAAATGAAGTAGTCCCAAGGGAATAGTAATAGGTCAAACTGCCGGCTACAAGAATGAAATGGTCGTCTATCAAATAAATCATTTTCATCTACTAATCAAGGAGTCATAGTGATCCTTCTGTTCAACTAGTTCGAACATTTACGATGACCTGATCATATATAGTATTTTATTTTACTTTGACAATTCATAGTGTTTTAATTTACTTTGACAACATATTCTTATTATTCTTGATTTGCTATTTATGTATTAGCACTATCTCAAAGTCTTATCTTTTCATTTTTTTTCTATTGTTGTGCTAATTTCAAAATAAAGACAGTGTTTATCAACTTGTTGTATATTTTTCTAGACGGTGTCTTTCCTGCACGAATAATGTGAATCCATGATGGCAAGCTTTAGTTCCTCATTATTTCTTTATTCTCCTCAATTGATGAATTGCTGTCGTTGATGAATGCGAGTCTGGTACTTGGATTTGAAAATACTCCGTGAAGTTTGCTAGGTTGAAATAAATTAATACTTAATGGTAGAAGATTTGCAGCACTATCCCGGCTATTATTTAGGTCTTTGCTGCTGGAAATCTATTCTTCTTGCTGATGCCTTAGATGATATTGGCCTAATGTTGGATTACATCGGGTTCGTTAACGATGTTCTAGTTCAATTTCAGCATTTTTTTTAGGTTTTGACAATGTCCAGCAATTGACTAATTCAGTTCTGGATCTAGGGTTCTGGCTTTTCTTTTTTTTTTACATGTTATAAAAGACACTCTTAAGGTGAATTTGTTAAAATCTTGTTTGATTGTCAAATTCAGTAATGCAGAAGAATCATTGTTCGTTTTTATGTTGAACCATCTGTCATTTTATGCTAATGAGAATAAGTTGTTCATTGGTCACATACTTTTAATGAAGAAAGTGCTGTAGAAGAAGCGTTCTTGCCTTTGCTCATAAAGTGTGGAACGCTCGAACAATTAATTCACATGATGATGCACCTAGCCAGTATAGAAGAGATTCTCGGTAGAAGAACTATGACATTTTTCTTCACTAGTTCTCATGGTAAAAACATAAACAATCTTGGAGAATACTAATTAATAATGGCTATGCAATGGCTGGTAACTTTTATTTATGCTGGCATTAGCTTAAACTCATGGTAAATGCTTTGCCTGTGGTGAAAACCGTGACAAATGTTGATCAGTTGTAGTGAAAAATCAAGTTTTCGCATTGATTTTGTATCACCACATTAGATAGTATTCATTTTCCGTAATTTCTTAGCCATACCGATTTATAATATAAGAAAAATTTCTTTTCTTGTATGGAGATCACATATTAGCTTGAAATCATGTTCCCAAGCATGTCGTCATGGTTTTACTTGCACTAATCCTGCAATTTCCTGTGACATCATTAGTTCCTACTTAAGTTTCTGAATTAGCGCATTTTAGTGTTATCAGATTCATCATGGAAGAACCAAGCATATTATCAGGTGCCACAACATATCGGTCAGGTGAAGTTTCGGATTCCAACAGTAGCAGTCACCAATTTCCTCTCAAGCATCCAGCTAACGATTGGAAGGCCTCTTCTTCAAAGTTTAAAGGCGTGGTGAGTCAGCAGAACGGGCACTGGGGCGCACAGATATACGCCAACCATCAAAGAGTTTGGCTCGGCACTTTCAAATCAGAGGTGGAAGCTGCAATGGCGTATGACAGCGCGGCCATAAAGTTACGCAGCGGAGACTCACACCGGAACTTCCCATGGACGGCCGTCACTGTTCATGAACCAAAATTCCAAAGCCAGTTGAGCACAGAAGTGGTCCTCAGCATGATCAAGGATGGCTCGTATGCTGCGAAATTTTCCGATTATCTGAGGGATGAAGTCCAAGAAGGCTGCAAGTTGGCAACTCTGCACGGCGCCAAGGGCGCTAAATGGCGGCAACTTTTCGAGAAAGAGCTCACTCCAAGCGACGTAAGCAAGCTCAACCGGCTCGTCATCCCCAAAAAGTATGCAGTGAAATACTTTCCCCGAGGGGACGGGGGTGGTTCGGATGACGTTGAGCTCACATTTTATGACGTGACAATGAAGCCGTGGAAGTTTCGTTACTGCTACTGGAGAAGTAGCCAGAGTTTTGTGTTCACTAGGGGGTGGAACAGATTTGTGAAAGAGAAAGGGCTAAGACCAAGGGACAGGGTGATATTCTTTGCCTATGAATGCGGTGAAGGATTTGATGAATATCAGAAGCTGTGTATGATTGACGTGGTGTACAACAACGGTGATGTTGTGGAAGGCAACGTCGACGGTAGTGTTGCGTCGCCGTTGAAGATCGGGCAACCTGGATTCGATGGTTGCGACGAAGTTGAAATTGAGGAGAAGATGGATTTTCAGGCTGGTTTTGAGCAAGTTGAGAATGAAAGTGAGGATGAGAACAATGGTGGGGAAGTGATGAAGGACATTGATGTTGGTAGTTCTTCCATTAATGCAGAGAAGAAGGGCCTTAAACTCTTTGGAGTTCAAATTATTTGAGGGTTTTGGTAATATCTTTAGCCATCGACATTTGAGTAGGCGCATCATATCAGCATTTATGCCTCTAATTTCATATTTCTTTTTGCTACCTAAGTTGTGCTTTGATTTTATTGAGATTTCATTTGCTGTTGAGACTAAGTTAAGCTCTGAGCTCCGATTACTGATTACAGCCACATGCATTCGCCAGCGGCTCTCATCGGAAGGTGGGGTTGGTACTAAATGCGTTGAAAAATATAATTTTGGGATCATTTTAAGATTCGCGTTGATATATCAATTTTTGCAAATTAAGGACTTGTTTTGTTGGAATACCTAAAGGAGATAATTGCTCTCTCCTCTTTTGAAATTTGGTGTAATTATACGTGGATCTTTTGAGATTAGAGGCGATAAAAAAATTTTAAAATCATCTGAATCAAATCGAATCGAAAATATTTTTCATGATTTATTTTTTAAATCACAAATTTAAATTTAGAATAAAATTGCACTTTATATCGATTTGGTTTTAATTTAGAGTTTAAAAAAATCACCAGAAATTCAACTGCACTGCTAAATATATTATTATTTTTTAAAATTACATATATAATAGTTTGATAGAATAATTAACTTTTAGTAGAAGAATTTCATACTTGAATTATATAATCCTAAAATCCATATGTTATCAAAACTCCACATCACGAAGCATTTTTGTAAAATTTATATTTGGACTTTGTACAATAAAAAAGAATGTTCGATTCTCTAAGTCCATTTAAATTTTAAACCCATTTGATGATTGTCTCAATTTTTTCATTTATTTTTTTTCCCTGTTTTTTCCCCTCTTTTCCTCTTCTTTCTTATCCTTTTTTTTTTTATTTTGTCTTTCTGCCTTTCATCGTTGTTCTCTCTAAAATCGACCATTGAATTGGATCGAGTATTTCCTTGTTAAATTAATATATATCTTTGTTGGATTAATACATATATATATGATCTTATATTCTAATGTACTTAAAGTTGTGGGAAGTACTGTTGGTTTTTCTTACTTGCTATATAAAAATAGTTGTTTTATTTTTTTATTTTTGTTAGTCTCACGTCTTATTTTTGTTATAAATATTAAAACCGTCCGCAACCGCTCCAAACCATACAAAATTGCATCTTTGATCTTTTGTTCAATATACAACCCACATTACCACTATATTTTCAAATATAAATAAACTAACTCCCTACCTCTCTCAGTTTATACCAGTACACATAGCTTCCACCCCATTTCCATCCCTACGTGTTACTCGAGCCACCACCAGGACCTTCCTCGTCCATATATAACTTCAGCCCTCATACACTTAAACTAAAAGAAGTACATATTTTTTAACCTCTATTCAAACCTATCCAATCCTGAGGACATCTGAATAAATCCATTAGCTTAACCCCCAAACAGAAAGAAGATGCAAACATAACAGGCTTCATTTGTCAAAGGGTATACGGGCTTCAAAGTAATAGGTTATCAAGTTGATGACACAACGACGCAGATTGCTATCTTGCCGAGCCCAATGAGTATCTTATGCTGGAACTGGCAGAGCTTGAAGGAGCTCTAGACAGTTTGAAGACTCGGAAGATAACCCAAGAACATTCTCCCTCCTTGATCTTTTTGAACGAAACGAAATGTCATGCTAGGGTGATTGAAAAGATCAAGATGAAATATGAACATTTGATGTTCCATATGATAGGGACATGATTATGGAAATTGTATTCCCAATTCGAGCAGGGATGAACTCTAGAAAGTCGGGAGGAAGCAGATGATATTTTCTGCAAATTTTTTATTCTCGTTTTTCCGTTCATTTGCATAGCGTTAAGTACAAAACATAATGAAGGATCATTGGACAAGTGCCATTATCTCTATCTTGTCCTAACAACTTTTTGTCCTATCTATTTTATTTTAGTTAGTGATAATAGTTCATAAGCCAAATTGGTTTTGCAGCAACTCTATTGGACTTCCTAAAGTTTGGGCCACTTGACCTATTGGATGCTTCATCTTTTAAGAGGCTGGCATTTGTGGTGAGAGGCCCAACATATGGCCTAAGAAAGTTCGAATCCAGATCTTCATCAAATGGGGGCCCAACGAGGTAGCGTTCCATATCATTGCTCAGCCCATCGACATTGACCTTGTCTTCAACATTGAATTGAGCAAAGGAAGCTGAAAATGCCCTTGGTGGAACCCATGAGTTCTAGACTCTGATTGGCCTCCCCAATGTACTAAGTACTAACACAGAAGATTGAGGAGAAAAAAGTGTACCGGTGGCCCTATGGCCCAAATCCGACCAAGGTAGTGGACTGGAGATGATGGTAGTGTTTGAAAGTTTTCTAAACGACTGTTGAAATTACACAGAGACAGATGAACACCTTAGCTACTGATCTGCAGAATATAGATGCCAAGATTGAAGACAATGATGAGAAAGATGATTGTTGTTTCAGTTTTGATGCAGGATAGCAGAAGTCGTGCTTTCATATAACATTTTCTCTTGGTTACTTACATTTTTGCTGATTCATTTATTAGTTTTTTCTATTGGGCCACCTGTTCAAGTCGGACAGTTATTCTGTTACATTAGTTGAGCTATGATTAACTATGTATTTAGTCTGGGGTTCAAGCTCCAAAACCTGTACAACAGAAAACACTCTGTATTTTTCATCAATGAAGATAGCTTTCAGCCCTAACTCTGTTCTCTGTTCCTTTTTCTTCTCCAGCCTCTGTTCCATTGTAGAATCCATCATGGTATCAGAGCCTTCCTCGTGAAGGTCTCTGGATACGCACATTGTGTAGTGTTTACGGATTGGCATCAGGAAAAACAGACGCGGTGCTACAGAAATGGCGCAGAATCCTGTTGACGTAACTCAAGACGAGAAGGATGTGTTATTTATTCACCCATCCGAGCACTCTAATCTTGCACTGACCTCTTCAACATTGGACGGCACAAATTTTCTGATTTGGTGACGAGCAATATATGTTTCTCTCGGCACAAAAATGAAGCTTGGTTTCATAGATGGAAGCTTCCCTCAGCTGGCACCAGGTTCGCCAATTTTTGAATAGTGGCGGCGAGTTGATTTGATGGTTACTGCGTGGATCTGGAACTCTATGTCGAAGGACATCGTCGAATCGTTTATGTACTGTGGAGACTGAAGAGAGCTCTCGCTTGCAATTTATGACAGATATGGTCGCAGTAACGGATCGATGACTTATCAGTTGCAGAGAGAAATTGGTTCTGTTTCGCAGCAAGAGTTGACACTTACTGCCTATCTCACAAAAGTAACTAAACTTTGGAACGAGCTAAATTGTCTGGCACCGACTCCTAAATGCAAGTGGGAAGGATGTACTTGCGGCATTAACAAAGTTATAGAAGATCTTAATTCGAGGAATCAACTAATGCAATTCCTCATGGGCCTTCATGAGAACTTTAACAACGAACGCAGTCAAGTTCTTATGCTTGATCCACCACCAAGCATTGGAAGAGCTTTTTCTATGATTTATAAGTTGAACAACAGAGGCTGATACAAATGGATATAGAGGCTACTTCCAATAATTTGACTTGTCAATTCGCCTTGAAAGAGAATAGGAGAGAAGGCGACAAAGCTTTGCAAAGGAAGAAATTTATGTTTGATAAGCGAAAGTCGATTTGTTCTCACTGCAAGAAACAAGAACACACTCAAGAGACTTGTTTTCAGTTGCATGGGGTATCAGATTGGTACAAATCGATGACTGATCGAAGACAAAAAGGAAGGAAATTTGTTGCGAGTGTTGATGCTAATATTGATAAACTGCAGCAAATATTACCACATAATGCTACACACATAATGGTTGAATTGCTGAAGCTATTGCAGAAGAATACTATCACTTCACACCCAATCACAAGTTCTGCAAATCTTGCACATTATGACGAAGAATTTGCAGGTAATATTATTAAACCACCTATCATTGACTTGAACAGGTGGCCCAATAGAAAAACTAATAAATGAATTAGAAAAAATGTAAGTAACCAAGAGAAAACGTTATATGAAAGCACGACTTCTGCTATCCTACATCAAAACTGAAATAGCAATCATCTTTCTCATCAGTGTCTTCAACCTTGGCATCTATATTCTGCATATCAATAACTAAGGTTTTCATTTGTGTTTGTATAATTTCAACATCCCCCCCACAAGTGGGAGGTGGGTGCAAGACAACCAACCTCAACTTGCCCACTAATGTAGCAAAACTCTTGAACCCAAGCCCTTGGTAAACAAATCCGCAAGCTGGAGGGAGCTGCGAACATGCGAGGGAGCAATAAAACCATCTTTGTAGGCATTCCTCACCACACGACAATCAATTTCTATATGATTATTGCATTCGTGGAAGACCCGATTTGCCATAATATGTAAAGCAACTTGGTTATCGCAGAAAAGATGAATGGGAACCGAGCTAGAAATACCAAAATCGGACAATAAAAACGACCACCAATGTAATTCACATACAGTCGCAGCCATGCTCCGGTACTCTACCTCAGCAATAGAGCGAGAGACAGTCGATTATTTCTTTGTTTTCCAAGAAATCAAGGCATCACCGAGAAATATACAAAAATCGGTGAGAGAACACCGGGAATCCATGCAAGATACCCAATCGGCATCGCAATATGCTACCAGCTCAAACGTTGAATGTGAAGGAAGAAACAGACCCTTTGAAGGAGCACCTTTGAGATATCTGACAACGTGTAGAGCTGCTTTCCAATGCTTATCACATGGGCGAGTGAGGTACTGACTAAGCTGCTGAACCGAGTAAGAAATATCCAGACGAGTGAAAACAAGATACAAAAGCCTCCCAACCAATCTTCTGAAATGAATGTGATCAGGAAGTAAAGCACCACTATCTTCACCAAGTTTGAGGCCTAAAGGGAAAAGGGTGGAGACAGACTTGGCGCCCACCAAACTAGTATCGCGAACAATATCGTGAATATATTTGGGCTGCGCCACAAAGATACCTTCATAATTACGCCCAATTTCCAACCAAGAAAATACCGTGCCTCGCCGAGATCTTTGATTGTGAATAAGGAATGAAGGTACTGTTTAACAGATTGAATGTGCTGCAGAAAAGCGGTTGTAACCAAAATGTCGTTAATATATACGAGGAGGGCCAACAGATCACCATCAACGTCTTTCATGAACAAACAATGGTCATGACCAGATTGTTTAAACCTAAAATCTATGAGCTTGGCAGTGAGCTCCACATTCCACTGGCGAGAAGCCTGTTTTAACCCATAAATGAAACGTTGTAAGTTGCAAACAAGATCCGGTTGAACTGGATATCCCTCCGGCAGCACCATGTATAAATCCTCGTCTAAATAGCTGTACAAAAGGGCGTTGTTCACGTCCATTTGATGCAAAGGCCACCCACGCGCAGCAACCAAACTGAGGAACAAACGAACTGTAACTGGCTTAGCAACAAGGGAAAAGTTGTCTGTGTAATCAACCCCTACAATCTGGTTGAATCCCTTAGCCACAAGACGAGTTTTGCACCGTTCTACCGATCTATCAGCTTGGAGTTTTGTCTTGAAAATCCATTTACACCCAATGGATATTTTACCAACCGGCAAAGGAGTCATCCGCCATGTATGATTCTGCTCCAAGCCGTTAATTCAGCCCCCATAGCTTCTCGCCATTCCTTATGTTGAACCGTCTCCAAGTACGACCTGGGCTCCTGCAAAATCGACAAAAAGGCCACTAAAGAAAAGTACGCAGCAATAGAAGGATACAACAAATTAGACTCAGAGACATTGGACACAAAATCATTAAGCCAAACTGGCCTAGAAGTCCATCTACTAGAGCATCTGAGAATGGATGAAGTAGGCACAGGAGGAGAAGTAGCTTGAGGCGAAGGAGTATTTGTGTGAGATGGAACTCGGACAATGGAGGAATCCGAATGCACAGGCACTGTAGGTAAAGGAATTGGAGGAATAGAAGAGGATGAAACATGGGCAAAAGGGAAGTGATGTTCATAGAAGTGAACATCCCTTGAAAAAAAAAATCGAACCTGTTTCTAAACCAAACAACTTGTACGCCTTTTGATGCATAGAATAGCCGATCAAGACACATTTTAAGGCTCTAGAACAGAACTTAGACCTGTGGGGATTCAAATTAGTAGCATAGCATAAACATCCGAATGTCCTTAGATGATAATATTGAGGCGAATGGCCATGAAGTAACTCATAAGGGGTTAACCAATGCAATGATTTATTAGGAGTTCTATTGATCAAATAGGTAGCGGTAAGAATTGCATCTCCCCAGAAACGAATGGACAAAGACGCTTGAAACAACAAAGCCCGAGCTACATCTAGCAAATGCCTATGTTTCTTTCAATGCGGTTATTTTGTTGAAGGGTATGAGTGCATGAAGGTTGATGCACAATACCTAGAATGGAACAGAGTGTATTGCGCTCACGGTTAAGGAACTCTGAATCGTTTTCAGATCTTAAAGTTTTAATCTTAAGGTTGAACTGATTTTGAACTAAGGAACAAAATTGTTTGAGGGTGGTAGGAACTTGAGATTTTTGCTTTATAATGAAGGTCCACAAACATTTGGAGTAATCATCTAACAAAGTCAGTACGTATGAACCCCCACAAAGGTTTGGAGCAGTGTAAAGACCCCATAGATCCATGTGCACAAGTGCAAAGGGTGCAACCGCACGAGAAGAGCTATGAATAAAGGGAAGTCGAGCCTGTTGGGCCTTATGGCAGATCTCACAAAGTGTATTGAGGTAATCATTTTTTGCACTCAATGGATGATATTTTCTTTATAGTTTGCAATAGAAGGATGACCCAAAAGATTGTGCCACATATTTGGAGTACAAGGGCAGAACTAAAACAGATTACATCATGGACAGAAGAGCAAAGAATAGGACTTGGTCTGTAAACATATAAACTTTTGGAAAGCACTCCTACAACCAGTTCTTCTTCAGTGTCCTTGTCCTGCAAAACACATCTTTCCTTAGTGAACAAAAAATGACAGACCCCACGACAACACAACTGACTAACTGAGATTAAATTCACAGAAAATTGAGGAATGAAGAAGACATTTTCTAAAATGACTGAATCAGTTAATCTGATGACTCCTATGTACTTCACTGGTATTCTTAAATCATCAGGTAAGTGTATGTAAAGAGGGGTGGAAGGAGCAACATATGAATGGAATAAATTGATGTTGGAACAAACATGGTTAGTGGCCGCCAGTGTTGATAATCCAACAGTTCAAGTCAGACGGTTATTCTATTACATTAGTTGAGCTATGATTAACCATGTATTTAGTCTGGGGTTCAAGCTCCAAAACCTGTACAACAGAAAACACTCTGTATTTTTCATTAATGAAGATAGCTTTCAGCCCCAACTCTATTCTCTGTTCCTTTTTCTTCTCCAGCCTCTGTTCCATTGTAGAATCCAACAACGACCGCTTGAGTAGAGATGCAAGGAAAATCAGGTGAATGTGTGAACTCTAAAAGGAAGGAAAGCTCGTGAGCAACCTGTTTGATGCGGCAGCGAACACGGAAAGGCCCAAGATATCATTTTCCGAAATTCTGAGAGGGAAGTAGAGCCACAAAGAGTAGTCGGTATGGCTTCAAGTTAAGGTAAACCTCGTCACCTCCCTCAAAAGAATGATTGTGAGGATGTGGATTGGCTTGTTGTTCAATAGGGTGGCAGTCACGAAGGAAATGGTGTCGAAGTAGCTAGAAAATGGGGTGGCGTTGGCAGAAGAATCGACAAGAGATGCCTCAGTTGAGGAGCCCGTGATGTAGTCCGAGATTGACGACGGAGAGCGGCCGTATAGAGCCCGAACGAGAGACACTCCGGTGGATGAAGAAAAGGAAGAGTTGTACCTCAATGCAGCTAGGGTCAAGTAGTGCGACCATATGTGTGGTGCATCGCTGGCACGTTGGATTGACAATTGGGTCGCGAGGAGACAACAGGACTCCCCCAAAAATTGGTTAATGAATACCCTACCCGGATCGCAGATAATGCTACTTGGAGATCCCTATAAATTTATAATTGCACCAAAGAGAAGCAAGGAACAATGACAAGGAGGAATGGAACCCAAGAAGTGCAAGGTCAGAAACTTCATGAGCCCAACAACCCGTGGATGGATAGGGGCTGCCAAGTAGCTATCTCCTTTTGGGAATCCAGCCACAGACTAGATAGAAAACGAGCCAAGATTACTATAGCGTCGGGGCTGGAACTATTAAAGAATTGTTGCTGCATTTTCAGGGGTTTTTAGGAACGGACTCAGCAAATAAAAGGGTATCCAGAGAGGGTCGGGTAGGATAAGAAGAAGAGGGTATTGCGTGAGGTGAAAGAAAAATGATGGGGAGTTGGTGTCGCAGGTTGGAAATCGCAGCGACCATGGATTCATGGCAAGAATCCATTGTCGAACAGAGATCTTGCACAGCCGCTACAAGCGACACGACGGAAGCCTGAAGGAGCTGAAAATTAGAATTGGAGCATTGAGCACGAAGTTGCATGGTGAAAGAGGAGAGGACGAGATAGAATCACCAAATGATACGAACATGATTATGGAAATTGTATTCCCAATTCGAGCAGGGACGAGCTGTAAAAAGTTAGGAGGAAGAAGATGATCATAATGTTTGGATTCATTTTCTGAGTGTTTTGTGAAGATAGAGAGAGAAAAACAAAGATAAATAAGTGTGTGTTAGAGATAGTATGTATGTTTGGATTTATTTTTTTAAGATAATTTAAAATAAGTATTGTATGTTTAATGTTGTGTTTTGGGAGACAAAAATTACTATTCATTGTCAATTCATAGTCAAATCATGTCTTTTTTTTTTTAGGAAGAAGATGATCATAATGTTTGGATTCATTTTCTGAGTGTTTTGTGAAGATAGAGAGAGAAAAACAAAGATAAATAAGTGTGTGTTAGAGATAGTATGTATGTTTGGATTTATTTTTTTAAGATAATTTAAAATAAGTATTGTATGTTTAATGTTGTGTTTTGGGAGACAAAAATTACTATTCATTGTCAATTCATAGTCAAATCATGTCTTTTTTATATATATTTATGTATATATATGTGTATATATATACGTATGTATTTATGCTAAAACAGTTTAAAACACCTAGATAAGGTGTTTTTGAATGATGGCAAACATTGTGTATGTTTTGACTCGTCCCGAAGATAACTTGAAAATAAAAACAAACATAGCGGATATTTTCTGCATATTTTTGTGCTCCTCTTTTCATTCCTTTGCATAACGTTATACAAAACATAATTTAGGATTTTTGGACAAGTATCACTATCTCTCTCTTGTCCTAACAATTTTTGTCCTATTTGTTTTATTTTAATTAGTGATGATAGTCCATAAAACAAATTAATTTTACACTAACTCTATTGGACTTCCTAACGTTTAGGACACTCCTCCTATATTGGATGTTTCATCTTTATAGAGGCCCGCATTTGCGGCGAGAGGCCCAACAGACGGCCTAAGCGTGCGAGTCTAATTCTTGAATCCGAGGGACCAGCCCGTATCAGCAGTTGATTGTGTTGGTAGAAGTGGTTCCATCACTATGGGACAATAGTGTCATGGTGATGGTGCAAAGCTTGTCAAGAAACCATATCAATGCTACAGTTCAGATATCTCAAAAGTCAAAATAGATCATAGTGGTGTTTTACTGGGGTATATAGAGAATTGACCTTGGGTTAGAGGCACTTGTTTTAGTGTCTGATAATTAGTTAGGCTTTGAATTGTGTGAGGGTATTCCAATGAGATTTGCAGTCATTAAGACAATAAGTTCCATGTCCTGCAATAGAGAAAATAATACTTTTTATTCCATAACTTTGAATGTTTACACTTTTAATTTTATTAATTACGGAATTCTCACTTTTGATTGTATTAATTATGGAATTCTCACTTTTGATTGCATAATTTTCAAAAATTAAGATAGCATTTTTCGTCCTATCCTTTTTGTTAGATTTTATAATGGACCATTAAGTGAGTACCAAGTTTGAAAACTTAACGACCATATGGCATTTTTGTTAAATATCTAACAAAAAGATGTATAGACCAAAAAATACTACTTTTTTTAAAGTTATGAGATAAGTGAAAATTCTATAACTAATAAGATCAAAAGTATAAAAACTGTAAATTATAATTGAAAAAATGCTATTTTCTAAGTGGCAATATCCTCACATGCAAAAAGC
>NC_026151.1:5615956-5648799 GCF_000512975.1 Sesamum indicum
AAAAAAAAAAAAAAAAAAAAAGAAAAAAAAAGCCCTTCATACTCACAATTAACGGTTAATGATACCGTCGCATCAATTTTTTGTAAAGCCAAAAATATCCTTCAACTAACAATATAACTAATTTATTCAATTTTTTAAATCTTATATTAACTAATTGCAATAATCAGAACCTTAGACTAATTAAATTTCCAATAATATTATAATTGAAAATTTCAATATCAATAATCACGACCTTAGACTAATTAAAATTTTTAATAATAATATTATTTACATAACTATATAAATAATCACAACCTTAGATTAATTAAATTTTCAATATTAATATTATTTAAATAACAATATCAATAATCACCACCTTAGACTAATTAAAATTTTTAACAATAATATTATTTACATAACAATATCAATAATCATAACAAATTAGACTAACTAAAATTTCCAATAATATTATTATCTACATAACTATATCAATAATCACAATTGTATGCTAATATTTTCAATAATGTCAACAATAACAGTATTAGGGTAATATTTCAAATAAAATACAATTACACAATCATTACAATGACCACAAAATGAGGATAATATTTTTTAATAATTAATAATAATTTAAAATATATATAATTCCTTTGTAACCAAGTACAAATAGATCACGTATGCCTTTAAATTTCTTTAGTCCATCAAGTGAATTTTGCCAGTAAAACTAATTAGATTTATCCATCTTCATCTATCAACAAAAGATAATGTTGATAGAAAATAATGGATAAACTTAAGTAGTACTATAACAAAAGGTTCAGGTGATAGGCTAAAGAAGCTTAAAACAATGCTTAAGCCGTTTATATATGTGCACAAGGGAACTATAATCATAACTTCATGATGATATTTTCAATGTGTAAGAATTAGTATATTCATTTTTATTTACATATTAATGTCAATAATCGCAAAATTTAGGCTAAAACTTCTCAATAATTTATATAGATAATGTCTAGTGGTACACCTCCTGTACCACGTGGTTGTGGTCGTGGCTGCGGTCGTGCCCGCCGCTTACAGTAGCGCTGTCTGATGCTTCCCAAGTTGGGGAAGCAGTCCTTCGACCACCTCCACCACCTGACACTACCAGACCGATCAGCCCTGCAGACTCCAGATGATGCTAGACCATTTGGAGCTGCATCGGAAGCTGAGGAGGCCATACAACAATCTGCCACACTAGCAACTGCTCCACCACCACCACCACCACCACCAACAGTCCCCCACCATTAGCGCGCTAGTACATCTGTCTCGATGACGCGAGGTAAATTTATTTATGAATTTTTTTTAGTATTATTTTATCTTGAAGATATCTAATTAACATGTCCATTTAAGTCTGACCGTTGCTTCCACAAGCGTATCAATATGGTGGTACGGGGACACTTTCCCCACCCGTAGCTATGTCTGAGGCAGGTGCAACCAGAGCACTAACATTTATGCTTGAAGAGAATGAAGGTTTTGCACTTTAAATTAGTTTGGTATTATCTAATAATCTAAATTGTTTAATGAATTTTACTAAAGTTTTGTTTAATTTTATTACTGTAGATGACCTATTGGTGGGACTGTGACGACAAATCCATGTCCTGGGTCTTCAACATGTGGACTGGAAAGTACATCCGAAAGACATTCTCCGTCCCTGGTCAAGCCACTTTGGCTGATTAATGAGGTTTGGCTCCAGCTCCAGTCATACTGGACCAGCAAAGACTTCCAGCAGAACATTTGGGGACCTTCCTCTGTTAGCATGCACAAAAGGAGGTTGGTAAGTAATCACATTATTTTTTTAAGGTTTATTATTATCTTATATATAAGATGCTAACTATTTAATTCTTCTACAGGATGCAGAGCTTGGTCGGCCTCCCAAGCAGATGGAATTATTTGAGAGATGCTACAGAAAAAGGAGGACAACGGCTGGTGTAGGTTGAGGGCGGTTGAGGTGGCAGTAAGTATCTTATTAATATTATTTTATTAAAAAAATATTTTTTAGTTTAAAGTACAAATAATTTTATTTGTTTTGCAGGAGACGTTCCAGAAGCTGATGGAGGATCGTCAGCCTCGGCCCACAGTCGAGGACCACGATGCCCCGACCAAATCGGAGGCTTCGATCGCAATGACGGAGCAACAGATGTGGCTGACTGCAGCCAGAGACAAGAGTTCGAGTATCGGCTTAGTCCTGAGGCCCACGTCTCCAGCCGAACTTTACATCATTATAGCCACAACCAAAACTAGCTATGGAGGACCGCATGAACAAGCTCGAAACGATGATGGCCATGATGAGGGAGATGCGGGTTGCCTCCTCGACTGCGGGATAGTCACAACCGACCGTCTACAATAGTGCCTCAGTATCGCTTCCGACAGACCTCCTTGGACCCAAACTAGGATGATATGGATGTTGCTGATGAGGAGGCTTTAGATTAGATTTTAAATTTTTTTTATTTTTTTAATTAAATAATATTTATATTAATATAATTTTTTCCTTAATTATTCATGTTTCGTAATATTTATTACATTCCATTATTTCATATTTATTTTAAAATTTTATTAAATTAATTTAATTATATATTAAAACTTATTAAAATATATAAATTTATTTATTTATTAAAATTTATTAAATATATAAATTAAATTATTTATTAAAATTTCTTACATAAAAATAAAAAAAATATAAATGAATTATAAAATTAAAAATTAGGAACGATTTTAGTAATTATAAGAAAAATATTACAAATCTAAATAAATGATCGTTCCTAATACCATTACTAAAATAATTCTAAACACGTGTTCCTAAACTGCATTGACCGTTCCAAATACCATTGCTAAAACTTTCACAATTACATGTTTCTAATTAGTGGCTAATCGTTCCTAATACCATTGTTAATACAATTTTAAGTACGTGTTCCAAAATAAGAACGATCGTTCCTAATACCATTACTAAAACAGTTTTACATACGTATTCAAATAAGACTGACCGTTCCTAAAGTTACATAAGACTATTCCAAATAAAAATATAACCGTGCCTAATACTATTGCAAATATTAACAAACAAACCATTCCAAAGACCGTTCCTATATTTATCACCAATAAAAATAAATACAATTCCAAAATTCAAGCATGAGTATTTTAAATACCATTCCCAAAGTCACCTGAAATAAATAATACAATCACTCCAAATGTTGTCTTATCCGTTCTAATTTAAAAAAATATATTTTTTTTACACAAATACAATATTAGAAACAATTATCAAGAATGTGTTACAGTGACCATGTCAAATTGAAAAAGGGTCAGTCACTAATTGTTCCTAAATATTTGTAACGTCATCTAAAGGGCGGAAGGTGAACCGTTCCGAAATTACGTTCAAATTAATTCCATCAATTTCAAATTATTTCAAAGAAAAAAAAAACATTCCTAAACCCGCCCCAAATCCCGCCTTTTTTTGTAGCGAGTATTCTCTCCTTAATAAGATCAAGACAAGATTGTCAGACTCAAATGAATTCGAAACGTACAATACCTCGTGCAACGAAAAATCAATGGCGTCATATGCGGCCTTTAACATGATGTGGTTGTGATTTTAACAAAAAGATGAAAAGAAAATTCTACCCATTACACGATTGCACACTAGGTGAAATCAATACGATTTTAGAGAGAATTTCTTTATGATAGGTCAAATCAATGAATAGTGGTCCCCTTTAAAAAATCATATTTTTTGTATTTACAGTAATGTTGAGAATTATACAGTGTGATAGGTTGTATATACTTTATATGTGCCTTATATATATTAAATTATTTTTTTACCCTTATAAGTTGATGAGGATAATTACTAATGACCAAAATACCCTTATTTTTTTAAAGAAATTTACTGTTAATGACCAGATCCATGGAGTCAACCCGCCTATTTAATCGTTGGATTACATGACATCAGATCATCCAAACGATGACACGTGGTGCTCAACCATGCGGTACCGCGCCATTATAAATACTAGTATTTATGAATATTTCAGCATGTGCATTTACTACTTTTTCTTGATCTCATTCGTCCTCTCTTGATCGCTTTCGACCCTACATTTCTAACTTAAGTATCGGAGGGTCTTAGTTGGGGGCTACCCGGCAAGTCTCACGTTTGTTTTGTTATCAGAATTCACTCGTAGGGAGCTTTAGAAGGGATTCAGCGACCCGACTCAATGTACCAGGTTCAACGATCCGATCCCAAATTTATGCGAGCTGCATCATAAGTAAATGTTTACTACCAATACAACCTTGCCATTTAAGATACCAAGGACGTTGGATCAGATATTGAATATATTTATGAAAACAAAACAAAATGAATGTAAAATGTTGGTTGAGGAGTAATAAAAGATGCATGGTCGGAGATTCATGTCTGGCTAGAGAAGGCAAACAACCACCATATGTACAGTAATGATTCCTCTATTCTCTTTTTTGGACAGCAAAATCTCGTCTTTGATACACTTCTTTGCAACCCTCACGGCCGACTTGTCATAATTTTCTGAAAAGAGGACGACGTGCAACCATGTACATAAATTCAACCCATTATTAGGTCTACACCAATTGATTTATGTTTTATTTATATAAATTACTATTGTATTTTTTTAAAAATTATATATACCCCTCATTAAAAAAACGTCAATATTATTTAAACAGACTACCCCTATTTTTTCAAAATTACACATACCCCACAAAAAACGTCGACTATATTACACAATTTACCACTATTTTTTGACAGCCATGGGTAGCTTCTGTAATTACGCAAAAAATATGAATGTTTTGTATAGATAAATCATATATCAGGACGTGTGAATATAATTATCCCTTACATGCATTTACATTCCCGACATATGATTTGTTACACAAATTATCTTTATTTTTTTTTCATAATTGCAAAAACCACCCTAACAACTAAAAACTAGTTGTAGTTTGTGTAAATAATATTGACGATTTTCGATTGGTATATGTGTAATTATATCAAAAGATATGAATAATTTGTATAAATAAATTATAGGTAAGAAGATGTAAAGTAATTAATTATAAAAAAAAATTTCCATGTATGAATTACTATATATATTAAATTCCCGTTATTGGGAATAAGCTTGATCAATTAAAATATCCCCCAATGAGTACTATTTTATTAAATAAGCATCAATATAAAATATTCTTTTCTTAATGTAAGTTGTTTGGATGAGGTTATAAATTTTTTAAAAACATTTTATAAGATCAACTTTTCAAAAAAAAAAAAAGGCTTATAACTCAATATTAAAAGCTTATAAACTCCATTAATAAAATTGAGCAATTTCAAAGTTAGTTTTAAAATTTTAATGAACTCATTCGAAGTAATTGTAAAATTGTTGGTATTGATCATGTTATGAGTTATATAATCTTATTCCATCTAAACATTTCATTCTTAAAATATATTTTTCAAATTTTATAAGTTTTATAAGCAATTTATTCTAAAATTATTTTATAGAATAAATATATTTTAAGGGGCTAAATAATAAGGGCATTTTAATCTTAAAAATTTGTAGAAATACTTTAAAGATGCAAATATATTTATCCCAAAAAAAAAATCCAAAAGTCAAGGCCTAAAACACCCTTTTGCTTGTAATCGTAATTTTTTTCAATAGAGAAATAACTGACAAATTATCGAAGATGTCTTAGTTCAATGGTTAAGGTTGGAGTCCCGTTAATAAGTTTGAAGTCATAGATTTGAGTTTTATCAGACGTGTAGGTATCTTCCTTTATGTAGGTTGAATGGTTGATGCTTTATCCTAATTTATTTCATAAATCTTAATTACTTATCTTGATTTACTGATTGAACTGTTGTACTGCTCAATTTATTGAAATATGGATGTAATCATATTACTACTTCTATTAAACAAAAAGAAAAAAGTAAATTACAACGGGCTCCTCTGAGATTTTTCACAATTACAAATACCCATTTTTTTCTTGAAAAATTACAATAGCCCTTGGGATTAATTCTCGTATTTCAGGGGGAATTTATTATTTTTTCTAGAAACGAGTGGTATTTGTAATTATAGAAAATCCTCATGAGAACTCGTTGTAATTCATAAAATAAAATTAAAAAAAAAGAAATAAAAGAATTGGTAAAGTACAAGATTTAGTGTATATGATTGACTTCAAATAAAACCAATGATTCTTGTAAAATAAAAAAAGGGGTGTTTAAAAGAGAGAGAGAGATGGTTGTTACACCAAACTCAAAGAGACAAAAAGCTCTTGTCTTTATTATTCTTTTCACTAAAGCAATCACTTAATTTAATTGCATCATCATTTCATCAATTATTAATTAAGTGTTGTTCTACTTAATTATTAATTATTAATTAAGTGTTGTTCTACTTAATCATAGCGGGCCGGTGCCTGTCCAATTTTAGTTTTCATTACTATATAATATTGTTAATTATTTATGAAATAATTATGTTTTTTTTATTTAAAAAAAAAGTGAACAAGGGATTATAGCATTTGATTTCACAGTTTCATAAGTAATTATGCAAATGCATATTAGATTATTAGCTAAATTTCAAAATTAACCTCATTTTTTAGTGAATGAAAGATTAAACTGTGAAATTAGATGTAAAAAACTTAAAGTTAATGAATTAATTAAAAAAATTTGTTTAAGTAGGCATAAAGCGTAATTAAATAAAAATAATGATTAGGGTGGAATTAAAATCTACAATTGTAAATTTATAAAAATATAATCTTGATGAAAATTAATTTATATTTATATTTACCCTCAAGATATAAATTTGGTATGTTCAATCGCAGAATAATAAAAATCAACAAAGTTTAATTTAGTTGGCAAAGGTAAAATCCATTGATCAAGAGGTTATGTATTCGAATCTCATCAATATATAAATAATTATATAGTTATTAGCTACTCTTATACATTCGATATTGATAACTAATTTATATTAATTATCAGTAATTGAAATTTATATTATAATTATGATCATTTTAATTTAAGTAAATATATATAGATGGATATGGCAGAGGAAGGAGAGGGCTTATTAATGCATGTCATCTATATTATACAAAAATGAATGGCCCTCCATACTCACAAAAGACGATTAATACAACGCTATACCAATTTTTTGTAAAGTCAAAAATACCCTTCAACTACTAATATAACTAACTTATTCAACTTTTTAAATTTTAATTAACTGATAAATTAATTTATTTTTCTTTTACTTTATTTTGTTTCTGTTTTAAATATAATATATTTATTTATAAAATTACTCTTTTTTTAACATAGTCTAAAATAAAAAAATTATTTATTATATGCACACAAATAGACGTGTTACAACATATAACATATTCAAAGATATTCGTAAACAGGTGTTGAGAGTAGAGAGGTAGCAAAGTCAAAAACGGAATAAGGGGAACAACCAAATCCAGAAGCAATTGGGATTAGCCAGTGGTTGGTTGTTAGCTCAAAGTTAAAAGCTCCGCACTCAAGAAGCCAAGTCTACCCAAATACGGCGCCGTCTCCTACACTCTTTTCTTTCAACTATATAATTACAAGCACTAGTTAAGTAAATAAAAAATCAGACCCTTATTTTGGTAGACTTGACGCCGTCTGTTATCTCACTGTCTGACCCCAGCTTCTTTTCTTTTTCTCTCTCTTTCGCATGTCTTTTTCAATTCAGCAAAGGAGTGTGGGGGGCGTCAACCATACAGTCAACGCCTTCACGGCTGGGAGACGGACGGGGCTTCTCTGAGGCAGGGTTCGCCTCCGCCTATTGTGGCGGATTGCACGGTCAAGACCGACATGCTGGGGGAAGTGGGTGGGTTGGAGGCGGCGGGGGGTTTTCGGGAGTGAGAAGTGGCGGTGGAGATGGCGGTGGCGAGGGAAATAGGCATGAGGCATAGGCCCTTTCCTTGAAGGTATTGCATGGCGGAACCCATGTCCTCCTCCATCAGCTTCGCCACCTGGTGCTCCGTCACCGTCATCCCCCCGCCGTCTTTGGTGTTTGACGTTGACGCCGTCTGCGCCGTTCCGTTCCCGCTCCTTCCCTGCTCATTCACCAAATTAATTCTTGAATATATTTAATTTCTCAAATGCATCATTGGTTACAATATAATTACTTTATATAACCTCGATTAATTATTTTATAGATAAAATTTTAAAATTAATCTTACCCTCAAAATCGATAAACAATATAATAAATTATAATTAAATAAAAATGGAATGAAGAAGATGATTGTTAAATGAAATTTAATTCTAAAAGTAATTATTAAAACAAGAAAACATAATAAACAAAAAATAACACTCCAAATATAAGTTTATGTGTTGAATAAAAAGGCCAATTTTAAAATAATAGTTAAAAAGAAAAAAAAAACAGTAATAGTGTAGTTTGAATTCCCCAACAAATGCAATCCACCTCATATTGACCAAAGAGTTGAAGTTGAATGGAAAAAGGAGTAGGAGTAAGGGGTTGGGGAGATGGAATCTGAAAAGGAGCACTCACGCGTGATACTTTTTATGGTTTTGTTGTTTTGTGATGATGATAGCTCAATTTTGAGAGGGACTCCCCCCAACCTTAACCACCACCATCATCCCCTTCTCATTTTTTCTTAGTGCACTAGGATAGGGGGTGGGAATACTTTGATTTCAACTCATTACCTTTTTATTTTCTATAAGAAAAATAATGTCAATTTATTTAATTTTATGTTTTAATATATTTTTAATTCTGTAATTTTAATATTTTTTTTAAATTTTGTAACTTTTTGATATTTTACAATTTTGATCCATCTGTGTGTATAATAAATTATTATATAACAAAGGAAAAGAAACATTACCTCAGAGGACATATCAGCAACAAGTGGGGCAACAGCTGCTGCACCTCCCAGTCTGCTCATACTTAGAACCTGTTCAGTGTTCACAAACAAAATTATATTTAAAATATATATATAATATTTTGTAATTCTCCACCAACTAATATAAGGGTTTTTCAATAATTTCTAATCTTGTGGTGGAAATAAATAGTAAAATATTAATGTAAATTTAAAAAGTTGGGATTGTTTAAAAATTCAAATTTAAAAGTCAAAAAATAAAAGTTAAAGTATTTGAAAATATAAATTAATATTTATAATTTTTGCTAAATAAATTGTAGAAGTAGGAAGCTATACTTTGAATTAAAAAAATAAAATAAAATAAAAAGAATGAAAGAACAAAGTACTTTGACTTGGAGCTGGAGGAATTTGACATAGTCGATGATCTCATCCAGCATAGAGGCTTTGTCCGTCTGTCATTTCATAACCAGAAACCATAATACATGTTAAAATCTCATACATCCATCATATGGTATCTCATTATTTACTTGTGATTAACTTCATCAAATGTCCCATCATCATTATCATTATGATTATGATTATCATAAAATTCCTTCCACCTTTGCTACCAAGTCCCAACACTACCTAATACATTCTCATGATCAATCACCAAATCAGACACCTACCCACATTTAATATACTAATCATAATAATTAGTATTCACTAATGACACCACGTGAGAGACACCAACACACACATATATATATATACGTATATATATATCTTGGTTTATCTTCAATTATTTATTAATTGATATATAAATTGTATATTCAACACATGACTCATTTTCTCAACTTCCATAAATTTATAGGATAATTATATTTACACTCCCTATTTTATAAAATATTTACACAAATTATTCATATTTTTTTGAATAATTATACATACACTCATGACTCACCAAATACATATATCATCTATATAAACCACCTATATTTTATGAAAGAATAACACATACACCCCACAAACATTAACATCATTACGCAAACTATCATAATTTATGTAATTTTATAAAATATAATAATAATTTGTATAAATAAATCACGGGTCAAAGTGTATAAAGATAATTATATTTAAATTTAAATATCACCAAACTAACAAATTAATTTATCACTTTTCTTGTTGTAGTGTGATTAGGCACTTTCTTTAATTCGGACATTAATGACACTGCAAATATATTATAACTACAATATATATGATTAATTCAGATATAATGACTAATACAAAAGTAAATGACCTTATTAGCATTGGGTACAAGCTCCTGTAGCGCCTTCATTCTCTCCGCAATCCTCTCTCTCCGTAACTGCCAACATTTCATTTTCACCCAGAAAAGGTAAAAAAACGTATCAACCCCAAATATTCTCACAACAATCATACACAGACAAAATCAAGAAATGTGACAAGAAAAGGCACTGAAATTGATTTCAGAAACGAATTTTGTACTGTGTAGGACTATTACTTACTCTTTCAGCTATGCTGTGGGGGTCAGTCGCCTGTCCTCTCCTGGCCCTCACCTTTCGCAGCAGGTTGATTTGCCGCCGCTCCCCCGCCGGTGCCCAAGTTCTGGGTCTGCAACTGCAATGCCAATATCGTTATTAATACGTAATTAATGTGGCTAAAGAGGCTTGTGAAGAAGAAAGTGTTGGATGAAACCTGAGGATGGTGGAAATGCTGAGGTTGATTTAAAGTTTGACAGAGGGATCCCGTGAAATTACCATCGAACAGAGCTTTAACCGCTGCATCATTTACCTGCTGAGGTAATTTAATACGGAACAGTTACACGATTTTTCATTTATCAAAGAAGAACAAGATTTCTCCGTATGGTATTAAGAACAGTTTTGAATAGAAATAAAAAGGGGAAAAACACTGACCAGGCTAGAAGACTTGAACGAGGTGCCGTCAACGGCGTCGTTTTGGTCGCCGTGAGGCATGGGAAGAAGGGCATCATCTGCTCCTCCGGTGGGGGAGCGGAGGCCTCTGGAGAGCAACAATTGCTGCTGAAGCATCAAGGCCTTAAGGGCGCCGTTGCTGATCTGGTGCTGCCTCAGCTTCGACGCCAAAACCGCTGCCGGTTGCTCCTCCATATGCGGTGGAGCATGGTCTTCGGCCCAGGGGAAGGAGGCGGAAGGCACGGAGGAGAGGATTTGTTCTAGAAAATCATCGTTGGACGTGGGCGGATCGAAGTGGGAAGACCCCAACATCTGGGGTAGTTGGATTTCTTGAAGGGATGATGAGATTTGGTGTTGGTTTAGCAGTGGGTTAATGTTGTTCATGGCGCCAAATTCTCTGCTCACAGGCTGCATGTGTTGGATGATAATCTCCACAATCAGAAGCTAAAAAATTCTCAGAAAATGGAAGAGGAAAACTCGGAAGTTTTGATTAATTCACTCTCACTCAATAACTGGAGAAGGTATGATTCGAAAGGAATACAAATTAGAGACGACAGAGGAGACATGAAAGCAGCAGAATCATGCTTGGGGTCTGGGATATATGGAATGTTTATGGAAAGATGATGTCTCTCTACAAATATACATATATATATATATATAGAGAGAGAGAGAGAGAGTAATGTAGTTATGTGTGCAAGTGTGTGTATGTATATTGTATGTATAGATAGACTGTGAAGGGTTTATAAACGTGGGGCTCTATAATTAGGGGATAATATTTCTGGTTGGGTGAAGATTAAAGTGGATTCGGGTTAGAGCGTTGAGGAAATTACGATTCCTGTAAATTTCAATACCTTATCTACAATTTTCGCCAAATTGCGTTTTAGCCTCTTAATTTACACTAAATTCGATTTTTACTCTCTTTTACTATAATGGTAATTCCCACTTTAATCCTCTATCTTCTAAGTTTCCCAATTTTGGTCGTATTGTAAAATTATGATGAATCTTTGGCCAAAACATTTTGTTTCATTTTTAGAAAAATCAATATTCTAAAGAATTTTAACTTTTTATTTTAGTTAATTATCATAGTTAATACAGTAAAAAACATGATGAATATTAATTAATGGGCGACAATTATTAGCTGTTCATGTAGATGAGGCAAAAAAATGTTAAGTATATAAAGTTAAAAAATTATGTCAAATATTGATTAATCATGCTCAAAATTTATCATGATTTTATTTGACTCATATAGTAGAAAGTATTATTAATTTATCATGATTTTTAAATCATGATCATTTATAATATAAGAAATAATTCATTTTTCATCATAGTTTAACTTAATTTATGTTGCAATGTTTATTTTATAATATCTAACTTTTTACGGCAAACGAAAGTATTTTTTACATAGCTGGTTTTGAACACCGAACCACTATCAATTTAGAGAGTGTTCGGCTAAATTTATTTAAAAGAATTTTATAAGCTCATATATCTTATAAAACGTTAGATTTTATTTTGAAAATAAGTTCAAGTGTTTATATAAAATAAGGTTATTGAGTTTATAAAATATTAGTAATGAGAAATTTATAATTAATTTTAATTTTTTTTTATTAAGATCTAGAAAATAAATTAGCAACTCCGCACCTTTTCCTTAAGCTCATAAAATCTTATATATAGAGCTTATAACCTCTTTTTCTAAAAAAATGATCAAATACTTTGTAATATTTTATAAAATATTTTAAAAAGCTTACAAGCTCACCCAAACATCTTGTTAGATTATTTTTTAAATTTAATAGACGACCGGCCCTAATAATTAATTAGTATTATCCAACTTATAACATAACTATTAATTCTTGAATAATAACATTCTTCATAACCAATAATTCAAAGTACGTATATATCTATACTAAATAATAATAAAAAAATACATACTTTATGCATAAATAATATGTGGTTTATGACATTACTACATTAATTTTTTATTTTGCTGATAATACCTTTAAATTGGATATCTTTTTTTTTTTTTTTACTATGTGATGTATCAATTTATATGTTTAATTTTTATTTATAATATATTTTAAAATACAAAAAATTATATGTATATAAGAATGATGTATCATGATGGTCAATATATATATATATATATAAATATATACTTCATGTCTTGAATAATTGCATTATTTTTAATTATCTTAATATTTTGCACATTAAACATCATCAGATTATTTTTTAATTAATTGTTTGCAATAAGGGAAGAATTTAAATTAAAGGTGGAGTATGAATCAATATATATAGTAGATACACAATAAATATAATATAACCAATAATTCATATATGCTTTTTTAAAAGAAATTGACAAAAATACATGCTTAACCAAAAATCAATTTTTTTAGAATTATATAAATATTTTATCATATTTTTAAGAAAATATATTCAGAAAAACCTTTTAATTAATTTTTCTTTATCTATAAGAAAAAATAATTAATAACTTAATTTTATTACCAAATAAATAAAATCTTTTTATAAAATTTTTTTGTGTATTTTTTGTACTCATTCATTACTTAATTTTGAGTCTGTAACATATAATAAAATTCAAACTATTTAATTTACTAATTTTCTATTACTTCATTATAATTAAAAGATATTTTTCCAATTAAGAAAATTATAATTAAACTTAAAATGTAAAATTATTAGAAAAAAAAAACTCTTTGAACTTTATATATATATATAATATAAGGGCAAGAATTGTTCAAAAATTCAATTATAGGGGTAAGTATTATATTTATTATTTTAGGGGGTAAGTGCGACATTAATGATAGTTTAGGGGTAAAGTGTATTTTACCCTTTTATTAATAATAATTATAAACAAATGGTGATCCTTAAATTGTAATTATTACTTTATTTTTTTCATATATATATATATATTGTTCTCTTAGTTTAGTTATTAATCATATAATTAAGTACCTATCCCAATTATTAGTGTGATGTAACTATATATTAAAAACTATACTAATTAATTAAATAGAACTATATATATATATGAATTTGCAGTCATCAATAATATATATATATAATCTTCCGAATCATACACATTTATTGCCTTGGAATCACCAAAATCAAACCCTAGTTAATTTAATGTCTTGCATAGCTTCGTTATGGTTCCCATTTTAAAATTTGTCTTCCCAACGATGGCATGCATCATCCAAGGGCCAAATATTAATAGTCTGTTTTATGAGATTTTCAAAATAATTTTAAATTTTTTTATAAAAATTTTAAAATTAAAAAATTCAATACATTTAGTTAGTTTCGTATTCGGGTTTTCTTCAAAAAGTGGATTGTAAGAACATGTACAATATGTGTGTATAAGTTGTGTAAGCAATCACACTAGTAGTCAAGCTAACGAACACGGGCTTCGCATGTGCTCTCGCCATTTATTTTTTAAAGAAATTCGAATATGAGACTAAATGTGTAGAGTGTTCTCAATTTTAAGTCGAATTTGAAAATTTCATAAGTATAGGCTTAAAGATTTAAATATATTTTTGGTCCTGTAACTTTGGCACTTTGGTTTTTTTTTTTTTTAATTTTTCAACTATGTTGAAAAAAGTGAACCGTTCAGAGCAAAAGCCCAATTTAAATGAACTACGTGAGGTGTACATAATTTAGTCCGATAATTTTTCAAAATATGGCACTGGAAGGGCCAAAATTGCAAAATATCAAAAAGTTACAGGACTCTTCTGCAACCCCTAGAAAGATAAAGAATAAAAATATCAAAATTGAAAGGAGAGCATGATTTATTCCGCAATATTTGTAAAATTCGGCACCAAAAGGACCGCGATTGTGAAATGTCAAAAAGTCACAGGACTATTTTACAATCTAGAAAGATAAAGGATAAAAATGCAAAAATTATATTACCAAAAACATATTTAAACAGATATATGTCATGATAAATAAAATTTTCAGATTTTAGAACCATTTTAAAAGTTCCATAAAATTTAAAAATAATTTGACCAAAAAATTGAAAATCGATCTGAAAATTGACACATTAATTCATTGTATATGTCGATTAAAAATTGGTACTTCTCATGACCTTATTAGAATTATGTGTCATGATAAATAACAACGAAGTTAAAACTTAAAACGACTGACTTAACCCAATTCTGCAATGATATAATGCCAGTTGAATTAAAAAAAAAAAAACTCATCTAATAGGCACAAAATCCTCTGAACCAAAAAAAAACCCTAAAATGATACACCTTCTTGAGCTTTGAATTATTATGTCTAAAATCAGAGCATTTGTCGCCCTTTTCAAATAGAGTTTGGGGGGTCGACGCATTATTCTTTTTATTATTTTTTTTATTTATTATTAGTGTTTTCATATAGGGCATGTTGCATTTATCTCCTATAAACTTAAATAGGATTTATTTAAAAAAGAATAAATATATATACATATATACAAATCTCAGAAGTACCATTTTCTTTTTGGTGGGTGTGATATGGGTTATAAGGGTTTAATTACATTTTTAATCCTATAATTATAGATATTTGTTTTTTTGATTCGTTAAGTTGTTTTGTAATTTGCTCTTTTACATTTTTAATTTTAGCGATTTAAGGACAAAGTAGATTTTAATTTTTAAAGTTGTCGGAAAGTGGCATGTGTAAATCATCGCTGGTTAATAATTCGATGATGTTTTTATGATATGGCAAGAGTAGACACTTTTTTACTACGCCACGTCACCCCCCCCCAACCCGTCTCTTTTATCAGTTTGTTCTTGCCATGTCATATAAAAAATCAACCAATAACTTCATTTTTTCCAATTTTTAACTGGCACATGACTTTCACATACTACTTTCCTGCCAACTCTATTCTTAAATCAAGAAAATAAGAAACGTAAAAAGGACCAAATAATTACAACCCCAACAACTTAAAATAATTGAAATATCAAACAACTATAATTATAAGACTAGAAATGCAATTAAACCCACGGGTAAGAGTAGCAACTGCCCTACACCTGTTACATATCGATCTGCAAAGAAATGCGACTAGAAATTTAATATTTAACTATAGTTAATTGTCATGGTTAACAATAAATAGTCATTAATTACAGCCGCGCATCTGTAGCTGGCCGTGGTTTTTGCGAGTATGACTAAAATATTTGTTATGACTAAAAACCATGACAAAAAATACTTGCTGCTAAAAATAGTTTTCATGCTGTATGATCTAAATTTTTGTATCATTTATCCATAATTAATAATAATTATTTATCATAATTTTAATCCATAATCCATAAATTATAGCTAATTGTAAATTTTCATGTAATGGTTCATATATATATATATATATATATATATGTTTTGAGGCATGCAGAATCACAGAGCAGTGGTAGATTAAAGTCTTGAAACGAGAAGAATATCATAAACTGGATTAACATATGTTATACTATTCTGTTCGAATATCAACTCCTTGTGATCGAAATCTGTCTGCATGAACTCCGACCACAGAATTATTAGATTGATACAATGTTTGTTTCTATTATTTTCCCCCTCAAATCGTTCTTAGTAAGTACGACTATTAGTACAATCTGGACGTGTGTAAAAAGCCTACGTGTTTAGGTCCATGTTCGTTGCATCAAGAACCAGATTTTTTATACTATGAGTTGGAACCGTAGATGTCCGAGATTGATTTCATAAAATAAGATGACCAAAATATGCCTAGAATCAGTTCCCACAGTACTTCGATTTGATCTTTGTTCTTGATTTGCATATATTAATTATATATGTGTTGACTATTTATTTTATTCGAACAAATTTTATGTTATTATTATTAATGTTAGATTCCCTAAAAGTGTTTGAATGTATAAGTATTGATATATGAGACGATGAACCTGTCCAAATGGGGATGGTAAATAGGATATAGGTAGGGTGGGGGTCTGCTCAGGACCAAACTCGACCATGTGGGGTGGGGAGGGGCGGTTTGAATTTCAACTCCAATTAGTACCAGGGTAGGGCTGCTTGCGTCTGGAGTCTGGTCGGTATAGATTCTAAGTCTTTGTTTTCCTGCAATAAACTCTTAACCAACCAATTATAAGTTGTGCGCTCCTTCAAAAACACTCGTCTTGCAAGAATAAATTAAACAACGCAGGTGTTAAGAGTGTTCTAAACTTGTCTTGTTGTCATTCCTACCTATAAATTGATACAGTGACGTATATTTTACCCAAATTCATTTTATTTGAGATTCAGTCTATTCAAAGTTGAGTTTGAATAGTTATCACATCGGCTATTCTCCTTCGACAGAATTACACTGATAAAATACTAAATTCTAATCGCTCGATTGCACCGAATTTGTTGAGCATTAATAATAGAATAAGAATATTGCGTGTACAATATACTTATTTCAGTTAGCAAATAAAGCAACAACTTGTGAAAAGAACATATGCTTATAAATGGGCTAACATGAATTTTAATTAAAGATGTAAAATAAAAGTTTGAATCATCAATAAAGTATAGTGTTATATATAGGATATAAGACATGATTTGAAGTTGATGTGTGGGATTGTGTCCAAAATGGATTACATAGTTCATATTCCTTGCTTACCAGCAACACATATTTGACAACATTTCTAACATGTCTTTTATGGTATAATTAAATTAAAGATATATACATATATATATATATATTCCAGCTATAAATTAAAGAAGGAAAATTATTTTTTTCGTCTTTTAATTTTACGCTTTATTAGATTTAGTCTTGTAAGTATGCACATTAACTAATTAGTTCTGTAAATTTGCAAAATGATGAAATTAAGTCCAATTTAGGATTTTCTTGTGAATTTATCGAAAACTTTTAAAATTTACGCCGGAATTTGCACGTGTGGTAAATTTTTGTTGAATTATCTGGTCACTTATCCAGCTTACCCTTCACGTATAATGAGCTTTGGAGGAAAAAAAGGAGGTTTCTTCCCTCCAAAACATGTCTAACATGGCTTCCAAGTCATTTCCAAGACCACATAATATTAAAATCCTCCAAAATTTTACAACTCAGCTGCCATTTTACCTTTTTTGAGCAAAAATACCACCACTGGAGGACTATTTGTCATCATTTTACAAACTTACAGGATTAATTAGTTAATGGGCATACTTCAGGATTAAATCTAACAGAAAGTAAAATTAAAGGACGAAAAAAATAATTTTCCCAATTAAAAATGCAATATGAATTAATATATAGTCGCGTAATTTAATTTCTTTTAGAATTAATCAACTATATATATATATATTATGAGCCTTTAACATATTTGGTCCGATTTTTTTTATTTTTAATTTATACTCTCTTAACTCTGCTTTTTTACGCATTTGGTCGAGGGGGCTCAAATTCGGCCATATTTATGTAATTTTGGTCCTGTTTGGCAAATTTCATCCTGTCCTAAAATTTTCTAGATGAAACATTTAGTGTCCTCACTAATTTGGCTTTTAACGAGCAACGACTAGAATTCTTTTTCTCTAATTAAACCCTAGCTCCTTTTTTTTTTTCTCTCATTTTTTCAAAGAGAATTGCGAAAAATTTGATTAAAATTACTTCTCTTGTTGAACAAGTTAGCAGTTCGAACGTCGAGTTTTAAGGGACTTTTGCACTCTTTTTGTTTAGGGTTTTAGATTGGGAATTTTGCGGGAGGTTTTGGACTCTGATTGGTACGTAGAAATAAATTTGATCGAGGAGAATAGAATAAATTTAGATTAGGAACAAAAATAAGAATAGAATGATTTTGAATAAAGGAATGGAAAAAAGAATTGAATTAAAACTTTTCAAATAATTCATTTATATATTTTGCAAACAATGAAACTTTAAAGAAAAAAAATTGAGCGATGTCTGATTACATAAGAAATATTATTTTGAAATGTTAAATTAATTACAAATTTATTGGATATTTTCAAATATTTAATTTTTTTAATAAATACTTATTATAATTATTCCCCTAAAATATAATTTGAATTATTATAAAAAAATTATTTATAAAATATATATTACCCAAAATTTATGACTTTTATGATTTGTATAGAAATACGTACTATAATGTTTATAATTAATATTTGCATAATTTGCGTTGATATATGTATTGAATTATTGTTTAAAATACTGTCAATGCTAAAATATTATATTGAGCATATATATGTACTATAAAATAAGCAAATTTATACATATAATTGATATATAATAATTATGATATGATATATATTAATTAAATATTGTACAAGTAAGTGAATATGAAATACATAAGTTAATATAACATAATTATTTTATAAAATTATATGCATAAGTATATAGTAATATCACTTTTAAATACATTTACAAATATTAAGCTTCTAAATATTTTTTGTACTATATAATTTATTAAAAGTTATAAATTTTTAAAATTTATTTTGATTGAAAATTTGAGTAAATTTTTTTTGAATAAAATATACTTTAAGGAGTGAAATAAAAAATATCATGAGTAAGCAAGAAGGACATTTTTATCCTATTATGCCAAATTATTTTACCGGGGGAGGGGGTTGTTACCTTTCATACTTTAGGCGGTGAATGCGACCATGGGACCATAGGTATACTTTAGGGGTACAAAATGTATTTAACCCAGTATTAAATAATTCTTTTCTCAAACCGTTCAAACTTTTAGATAAAATAATTTTAACATCGTGTCAAAGCTAGACTAAATAAGATGTCGTGAGTTCAGATCTCATTACCGCTTTTTTATTAAAAAAAAAAAAAGAGAAAATAGAAGAGTTTCGCGTGCAAGACTTGATTTTGCATTCACTGGAAGAAATATAATTTTTTTTATCATAATTAATTACATAAAATAAAAGTAAGAAATCATGATTAATACTATTTCAAGGATATTCAATGATTACTAACCTTTGTTTTTTCAAGTGAGGTCAAAACATTGTTCATAGTTAAAAGTTACTAAAATCATAGTAAATATTAGTTATTAATGGTCAAAATTTAAGTTTAACGCTTGTTTTGTTTAATCAAAATAAAAAGTATTAATTTATTATTATTTTTAATCATAATAAATTGATAATTATAATATAAAACACAATTTATTTTTCATTTCATAATAACATAAGAGGACGTGCTAAATGTATTAAACATTAAATAATTCTCCTAAACAATCAAAACTTTTACGAGGGGGTTCATTCAACAAAATCCCATATATCATTTTATTATAATCAAGTCCCTATCCAATTAAATTTTTACACGACTAATTTCGTCTCTTATTATTTTAATAAAAAGAAACATGACGTAGTTCTGGCGTGGAGAACACAATAATTTTATCTTACATATATTTATTATAATAAAGTGATCCACTAATTAATGATGTCCGAATGATTAAGGGTGAAATCCCATGAATAAATTTGAGATCATGATTTTAAATTTTATTGAATGTGTGGATATTTATTTTATTTTATCTGAAAATATAATTTGATTAATAATATTTAATTATAGTGATGTATTGATTGAATTAATATATTATTTAATTATTTAATTTATTAAAATATGAATGTAATTATATAATTATAATAATGAAAAAAAGTGATCAACTAAAAAATTGGTGAGAATAATTAATTGAATAATTAATTTCAGCCGGAATCCATATAGGAAACCATTATATGTAGTCTTGTATTATTAATGATTAGTCAACTCTTTACACTTTCTTACTAACATTTATTACACAATTTAATTAATACATGAAAAATAAAATAAAATTGCAATAGGACAACATGTTTAGTTATAGTGTATGGGCATCTGTAGTAACAATCCACAGCATATTCTGCAACTTACAGATACTTCGAGACCAGCCTAATTAATTTTCTATTGTTATAATTAATTATGGTTTCTTTAATAATACTATGCAATTTCAATATATTAAATTCAAATATTAATTTAACATATCAAAATAATTTAAATCAACGTAAACGTTCAAAAAAAATAAAGAAACAATAAAATATTATATATAAAAGTACATATATATACCCACATTTATGGGACTGGAGCTCGCATAATGTTTTAATTGTGAAACTTCAACCTTATCAATCAAACAGTGCCTAGTTTAGCTAATTATAGTTTTCTTGCAGTGTAGTACATTAGTTAAAGGATTAATCTCACTTAATTAAATATTAGGGTAAATTAAAATGAGCTCCTCTGAATTTTAATATAATTATAAATATCTCATTTTTATTTGTGAAATTATTAATACCCTCTCAATTTTAACAGTTATCTAACAATTATAGCTGAATTTGTTAGTCTCTATAAGATTTTTATCTATTTCTTATGGTGAACACTAACCAAAATACCCTTATAGATTATAAAATATATATTCTTTTACTTACTTTGAAACTTCTCTAAATTTTTTTTATGGATTAGGTGGATAATTTTTTAAAAAATTCCGTCCACCTGTTCCAATTCTTTTACAAATTTTCAAATTTTTTAGGAAAAAAACGGGGATAAAGCTGACAATTCAAAGCCTCCATCCAAAGATTATATAATTTCATCAAATATTATAAGGGTATTGATAATTTCTCAAATAATAAAGGGGTATTCATAACGATATCAAATTTTGAGGATCCCGTTGTAATTTATGATAAATATTATAAATCTTACTTCAAAAAAAGTGGAACTTGGCACAGTTTGGATGACCCTTCCACAGACCGTGCCATATTGGAGTGGGTATTGACACGCATGAGGAACGAAAAATAGTCGATGACGTCATGATCCTCATTCTTTATGTGTTATTGTTTTGGCACGGCAAAATCGTTACCAATGATGTTTCAAAATAATAGTTACAATTTCTATTCCTAAGAATGGTCAAAACTTGTAACTATAAACAATTGGAACTCTGTTTCGAACACATTATTAAAATTAGGGACTTCCTTGAGTTGACCATTCCTATATATGAGACAATTGATGAAAAAAAATGACAGTTAGTAAATATATTCCAAAATGAAGTACAATTTAGAACTATTTAAGTGTTCAGCTGGTCTAATATTACAACAACTGTTCCGAAGTATTAGTTCTACCTAAAACCTAATATGTTACAACGACCGTGGCTAAATGAGTTTCAAGTTGGAATGGTTGTTGTATATTATTAATATTGTATTACTAAGCCTGTTCTAAAGATAGTTAACAACTATAATTCAAGGGATAAAAAATCGTTCCTATGTGTGGTCCTATAACCATCACGGAATGTAAATTAACGGCTATTTATGTATTCTAGTAACCGTTCCAAATTCTCCTATATATATATATATATATATATGTTCATCTCTTTCCATTTAATTTCACTATCTTCTTCCATTCTTCTTATATTATCTCTATTTCCTCAACCTCTCTTGAATTTTCTTGATCTCTCACTATCCCACTAATATTTTTATACTCTCGTTCATCAATCTCTCTCGAATTTTTGTTGATATTTGAAGTTATTTTAATCAAGTAACAACTTTAACAATTTATTAGTCAGTTGATATTTGTTGTACTTTGTCAATTAAATAGAATGTTATAATAATATATGTGT
Source organism: Sesamum indicum (assembly GCF_000512975.1). NCBI lineage: Eukaryota > Viridiplantae > Streptophyta > Magnoliopsida > Lamiales > Pedaliaceae > Sesamum > Sesamum indicum. The sequence continues at coordinate 5,638,275 of NC_026151.1, forward strand.
GTGTGTAGGACCCATCATGTTAAGACACTTAAGTAGATAGATGTATGAGAAGAACTTGCCAAAGAGGGCGGGTCTTACTCTGGAGTTTGAAGATGGTCTGGTTACATTTATAGAATGGGTCAAGTCTCAACATGCATATATGAACGGTGAGAAAATTAACTGTCCTTATTGGAAGTGCAAAAACTAAGTTTTCAAAACCCCCAACGAGGTAAATTTTAATTTGTATATGAAAGATTTTAAGTCGGAGTATTATAATTAGACTTCACATGGCGAGGAGAGGGTGTAGGAGTACTTTGAGCCCATCACCGTGCCCCTTTGCAGGAGGAGCAAACTCCCGCTGCTCCTATGGAGGAGGGTACCAGTACGCATTGGGGTGATGCGGCGCAGATAGATTGGGTGCAGAGGATAGTTTTCGATACCGTTGGACCTATTTTCTGATCTTCTAATTATAACTAAAATGGTGTGCCTGATGATGGTACAAGGTCATGTCCTACTGATGCCGAGCCTAGTTCATATTACGGCGAGCCCCCTATAATTATGTGCCTGGGCTCGCAGATCGATTTTACGCTATAATGTATGCTGTTGAGCAGTCGTTGTGGAATGATTGCACATAATCTCAATTGACATCTGTTGTTGAGTTGATGAATATAAAGACCGAGGGCCATAATTCTTAGCGAATATGTAACCGAATATCCTAGTGGGCAGATCATATATTACCCCGGGACCACACCCTGCCCTTCGATTACTATAGTACGAAAAAGTTGATAAGAGACTTGGGTTTACCTGTTAAGAAAATTAATGCATGTAAGAAGGTTGCATGTTGTATTGGAAGGATGACAATAATCTGAAGTACTGCAAGTTTTTTGGATAAGTTAGGTACAAGCCGACGAGGGAGAGAATCCTAACCCCAAGAAGACCCCGTATGCCATTCTTAGGTACCTGTCTCTTACCCCTCGTTTGCAGAGGTTGTATGCATTAGAAGCTGCTGCCGAGCAAATGACATGGCATGCCAACCATAAGATGGAGGAGGGATCCATGTGCCATCCGTCTGATGCAGAGATATGGATGCATTTTGACCGGACATATCCCGATTTTGCAGCAAAGCACCGTAATGTTAGACTAGGTTAGTGCACGGATAGGTTCCCACCGCACAGGTAATACGGTCGTACATATAAATGTTGGCCCATTATACTTACACTTTACAATCTCCCATCGGGAATTTTAAATCTGATGACTAGTCTGATCAAAATAGCTTTGACAAGGAATACGAGACTGAAGAAGACAATAATTATGATTGAAAGTTCAGTGTTTTTGTAATCAGACATCTGTAAATATTCCTTGTAAAAATTATTGATTAATTTTATATTTCTTTTAAAAAAATTATTCATATTAGGAATAGTTATAAGTAGACAAGACTGTTCCCCAACCATTCTAAATAGGCACGGTTAATATAAAAATCATTCCTTTTTTTTTTTTATCAAAATCACTTATATAAAAGGAGGATTTTTTGCGAGCATTGAAAGTGGGTAGTAGGAGATGACTAATATTAAGTAGTATTAATTTGAGAATAGTTTGATTGGCCAATCATATTTGGAATGAGTGCAGTCATGTCAGTGAATTAATTATGGAATATTATTTTCTTTAATTAGTAATACACCTGACACCAAATTGTGATTTCTTCTTTTAGAAAAAGAAATGGTCAATTATTTGTTATTTATTATTATATTTAAAATTGCGAATACTCATTGAGCATATTTAATTATTTCAGTTATTATCCCTCCACTCCATGAAGGATGACATGTTGACATTTTTTAGAAATTAAAAGAAATAAATAAATTTTGTCGAGTTTTTTTTTTTAAATTATCGTTTAGTTATTAAATACGTGAAATTTTAAAATAAATAATAATTTGATTTATCACGGTAATAAATTTTATAATTTTGACAGTGGCAATTATATAACAAATGTTTCTTAAAGTTGTACTAAAAAACAATTAGCGATATATGTATAGTGGGATCGAGTAACAATAAATATTCATTTGTCAATTAATAAATTATCGTATAAATGTGTTGCTAATCTATAATAACAATTTTGTATACAATTCTTGTCATTGAAAATAATATAATAATAATATTAAAATTATATTCAGTTAATATTTTTTTCACAAATATTGTGTTTTTTCTTTCGTAAAACAATGGAAGAAGTTGTATAAAACTATATGAACTAATAAATATTATTTGATGCAATAAATTAATTACCGATGATTTATTGATTAATATTATTATTACTTCATTAAAATAAAAAATCATAAATTTAATATGCGAAATTGAAAATAATGAAATAATTAAAATAAAAAAATCATAAATTTGCGTTTCAAGTGCAAATATAATGTTCTCTTTTGTCTCGTTTGATTCATTTTTAATAATTATACTTGGAATTAGATCCCATCTAAATAGGGACGAATTCAGAATAGAAAGTTTGAGGAACTCGAAAAATTATTAAAATAATATTTTTGCTTATGAAATTCGATTAGTTTCAATTTAATAAATATAATAATTTGATATGTCTAATAAGAGCAACTTTTCATATCTTAAGCAATTATATGTACATTATAAATTAAATACCTTCAAACTTTTTCATTTATATATTAGGCTTTGTTACTTTAGACTCATATTATCATATTATTGGGATGACTAAAATAATTGGAGAAGGCCAATATATAAAAAAACATCAAAATTTATAGGTTTATAAAAAAAAATAAAATAGAAAAGTTGGGGGGTGTTTGCCTCGCATCCCGATCATATTTTGATAAAAACTAAAATTTGTATTCCATTGCAATTTTCAGTTATCTAATTACCTACTATAAAATTGTGAAATTTAATTACAATCTGTATCTACATAATTAATTATAAATCTAATTACCTACTATAAAATTGTGAAATTTAATTACAATCTGTATCTACATAATTAATTATAAAATTTTGAATTTAAACATTATAGTCAGGTTTTTAAAAATTAATTATTTTAAATCAATTATGAAGTCATCGGGCCAACTGAAGCTTAATGGCTTTGGGCCAAGTTCATGGGTATTGCAATATTGATAGGCTGTTTTCCTTCTAATGTTTACTCATTTTAGTTGTCTTTATCCAGTGGTGTTTAGTACTCAGCTTTTTGTATCCTTCTGTTCTTTCTTTGTTCAATCGTGTGCCAGATTATCCTTCGTTTCATTGTTTATTTGTTTGTTTTGCTTGGCCAGGTGAGAGCGGGTTGGAAGAGGTTCTCTGAGGGGTTTCGCTAGTGGGGTCAAAGCTTACACTTAGTCAGCATTGGAATCCGTTGGAGACGAGTTTGGAACACTTAAAGTGAACGCTGGTTATGACGGAGGATGAAGAGGCAGGTATTGATGTCCTGGTTCCGACAAGGCAGAGGATAGGAACCGACAAGTCTTTCTGTTGGTGGGTCAACTTCTTACACCGAGGCATTTAGGTATGATGTTCTGAGAAGTACGTTGATGTCAATCATTAGACCATTGAGGGGGATAGAAGTCCGTCTGATAGAAGATCATCGAGTTTTACTCCGCTTTAATCAAGTTGTTGACCAAAATAGGGCTCTTATGGGTTGTCCATGGGTTTTCAACAGAAACTTAATTATTTTGCGTATGGTCAACGACGATGAAAATCCTGCTTCAGTGAACTGTATTGGTGCCCATTTTAGTGCATGTTCATGGCCTTCCCATTCTAATGATGATGTGTGAGGTACCAGAATAGTGTGGCGCTTCAGTTCGACTTCGTGTGGAATTGGATACCAGATTGTCTCTGAAGTGAGTTTTACGATTGAGAGTGGTCACTGGGGAGTTGATCGTCGTGTTCACTTATGAAAGGTTTCCCAACTTCTATTACTGGTGCAACATACTGGCGGCACATTCTGAGAGATTGTCCGAAAGTGTCGAGGAACCTTCTTTGTCTACAAAAGTGGGATCGGAATATGGTGCTTGGGTAAGGGAATCTTGATTTGTGGGAATGACTTTTCCATACGTGAATCAAGGTTTTGCAAGACACAGGATAGCCAGACATTCCTCAAGATCTACTGCTCCATGGGGTAAATCTGAAGGACGGCGAGGTGCTAGGATATTTGACTTCTGGTAGAGGCCAATTGATGGCGGGGATGGCATGGCTGATTTCAACTGCCGGTTCCGAGGTGGTGTCTGAGGTTGGGGTGTACAACTGTCATGAATCCAAAGTGAACATGACGAGATTTTAGTGGATTCATGTAGGTAGTAGAACGAACGTGGGAAAGAGGTAATTGAAGAAGGAGAAACAAATGTAGCAGCAAAGTTGGATCTAATAGGCTCTTGTGTTGGAATGGACCCGTTACCTCAGTCTGGCCCGAAGGTGATACCTACTGAACTTGCTTCAAACCAAAGCCCTTCTACAAAAATGAACCAGCCCAATCGTAGACAACCCTTATTGATTCAGACCAATTGGGAAAAAAAGAAAAAAAATTATTCCAAGTATCAACGCTGCCAAAATAACCCATGACCCACAAGTTATCAGAAATCAGCAAGACAAAAACTGGTGTTACTTTTACTCGTGCCCACGGGCTATCAGTCATGCAGTAGGTGGAAATTGAAGACTCCTAAGTTGAGTGCTGATATGAAACATGTTGTGGAGCTACTTTATTCCTTGTAAAATATTTTGAGAAGGTTGATAGAAATAGAATTAAAAATGAAAGAAATAGAAGGTTTGATTAAAGGCAAATTCTTTGTTCATCCTACCATAATTAGGAACTAGTATAAAAGGGAGAAGGAGATGAAGGAAGAACAAACTTTTGGCTGGAGAATTCTAAAAATTGGGAGAGAAGCACGAAGAAAAAGACGAGAAGACGAGTGGAGGAGTGGAGGAGTGGAGGAGCAAGATCCGACACCGGAGTGACAGACCGTTCATGCCCAACTTTCGACTACATGAGTTCTTATATATTTTTTTCTTTTGTGTTTGATCTAGATAGGATGAACTAATTAATTTTTGCTAAGGCTTTTGAGAAGCTTAATTGAGACAATGTTTTAAGTATTTTTATCAGATTAATCTACAACTTTGTTTTTATATTTGTACAAATTATTGTGCTTGTTCTTATAATTTGAGAGTCTGATCATCTCTAAATTGAATTAATTATGTTGATAATTGGAAGAGAATTTGGCATAGTGGATAGGGTAATTTGTAAAGTGAATTGAATATTCACACACATAGGCATGATTCATCTGGTTGTACAGGTTGTTCATATCTTAATGCATTATTGTCACGAGTTTTAGATTTGAGAGATCTATTATTTCCTTGTTAATAATAGATTTGGTATAGTTCGAGAGAATACATCAAATTAACTTGGGAAAACCTCAGTAAATGAACAACTTGCTTGTTAGATTAATCTATTAAATTTTGCATTCATTGGATCAATTAAGTGGATCTATAGCCATAGCATCTTTTTCATTATCAATTCTTCTCCAATATTTTTGATTATCTTGTTCTCTTTAGTAATTGTTTTTCGTACTCATAATAATCACTTGATTCTCGATCATCCAAATGATTACAGATTAGTCATAATTTCGGTAATTATTTTATTTAAATTCCCGTAGGATCGATATTTATATACTACTTGATAGCTAGTGCACTTACTAGTAACCTATGCTGATATGAGCCCATTTTATCATAATTTCAAGTGGTATTTTGCTATCTTTTGTAGCCTATGTCCCTAATTAAGTATCATATTCTAACATTAGCTCATAGTGGATTGATGGAATGAAAAAGGGAGAAAGAAACCAAAAATCAATACTCGACAGATTAGAAGAAAAGGTTAAGCGTGCGCGCCCTTAAATCTGCGGAAATATGTTTCAAGAAGGAAGGTCCAAAAGGCGAATTTTGGAAGGTTTTGAAATTAATTGGGAGACCTTTAGCTGATTGAAAGCTATCTTGGCCGGAAGAATTCCTTAAGATACGGTTACTTAACACATAATTAAATGAAATAACCAATCACTTCACAGATATGATTATACTTGTCATATGATTAACACAATCTCGCTTCTCATTTGATCTGGACAAAATATTTTTATTTTTAACACCTCCATATTTCCAATGTAAAAAAGACAAATGTGTCATCTTACAAATAAAGCAAAAAAAAACTTCTTGCAGTATTCTATGATTATAAAAACAAGGAGTAAGCCAAATACATACAAGATACATGTAAATAAAGCCTAGAAAGGAGATTATCATCATAAATCCGCCATGAACAACACTTTATTTCTGCTTACAACTAAAACCAACTCAGAAGCTAAAGCAATTAGCAGATAAATCAAAGGCTGATCCTTTTAGCCCATAGTGTACGAAGGACTCGGCAAGTTGATTACGGTGCTCTTGACCTTCGTCATCATGTTAATGCTGTTAGTGATGCCTTGCGACCCGATTCCGCTGTCCTTAATGCCCTGTCGAAGAAAACCATAAGCGGCACGAAAATAATAAACTTGGAAACCAGACGCAATTTTATTGAGCTCTAGCTTAGTCACCTGGAAAGGAAAATGATCTGGACCACGAGCAGGAGCCGAGTTAATCTGAATGGTTCCGCTCTCCATTGCGTCACTTATCAGCATCGCCTTGTTGATGTCTTTGGTGAAGACGCAGCCCTGAAAAAGTAATAAGCATTGGACAATTTTAATAGATTATCACTCATCAACTATATATATATATATATATATATTCAAGATTTGCTCCTTGGAAAAAGGCTATGTTAAATGCTTCTCACAAACGCAAAGGTCTAATATTGGGTCAGATTCCACACTTCACCAAATGAATTTCCTTAATGACTTGTCAAGAGAAAGTAGGAGATGACGGCAGAGTAGTAGTACCTGGAGGCCAAAGTTGCTGGCATTGCAGTGATGAATACCTTCTTCAACAGAGCCAATCCTAATTACAGGTAGAACTGGTCCAAATGGCTCCTCCCATGCTATTCTCATATCCGGCCTCACGTGGTCTAACAACAACGGCCAGATGAGATTGCCCTCCCTCTTGTACTCTTGGCAGAACGTTGCGCCCTTTTGTTTAGCGTCCATTACCAGTCCCTCAATGAAGTTGGCAGACGACTCCGAAACAACCGGAGTGATATCACAATCGTCCTCAGGTGGACCAACAGTCAGTTTTGCCACTTTTGACTTCACTTTCTCGACGAGAGTGTCGGCTACGGATTCCATCACTAAGACCACCTTCACGGCTGTGCACCTCTGACCACTGTTATAAACGTCAATTTTAGTGACGTGCATTGCATATGTACAGAAATTGAGAAGCTCCATTGGACGAGGGAACATTATAGTTTGTATGCATAAGTTTTATGCTTTGTTTTATGATCATTCAGATTCAACCAGTAAAGGAAGATAGATCCTTTAGGACCCTTCCTTTCTAAACAAAAGGAACGGAGAAAGAATCAGACAATTGGCCGAAGTTCCTTTCTTGATAATCCTCAATCCTCATCCTACCTAGAGTTCTAGAAACTCTTTGATTTTTCATTTTATTCGTTGAGAAAAGTAATACTGGGCAAAGCGCTAGACACTACAGGCATAATTGAAGTTAGATACTGTACCGTTTCAGTTCTTAGCATCTTTATGACAGATATCTGGTTTATGACAAGCACATTCGGCAACAGAGACAAGTACCTCCGTCAACTATGGATATAATCGGAGCCAACTATCATGACAATAATTCTCTAGTACCAGAAAGGTCTAAAACTGTTACTTCTTACCTGTAAGAAAATCCCCCTTTGATAATGTTAGCTGCCACCAAGTCCAAATCAGCATCCTCGAGCACAATACAAGCATCTTTGCCTCCCAGTTCCATCTGCAGAGGAATCATGCCCGCTTTCTTTGAAATGGCAATTCCCGTATCACCACCAGTGAAGCTGGGCAAAAGCAAGTGAAATTGTCACCAAGCAGGAAAGTAACGGGAGCGAGGAGGAAAAATTGATTGAGAATATCGAGGACTATAAGAATATAAATAGTGAGGCACTCATTTACCTTATGCAGTTCACCCCGGGATGCATTGTCAAGAAATCACCAATCTCAGAGCCTTTCCCTGTGATGCAGCTGATAAGCCCCTTGGGAAAACCAGCTAAGTGAAAGCAGTGTACCATGTGGAGGCAAGCAACTGCACCCTGTGTTCAAATGACTTAGTGCGAAATGAGGCTGGGTTAAAGTAATGATCAAATCATGCTAGCATATTTGAGTTATGGTTGAGTTTCAGCAGAGAAGCTGTGGGAGAAGTAAGTGACATAAATTAAGTTCAGATGGAGCAAGAATACCTGAGTTGGAGGCTTGAGGACCAGCGAGTTCCCAGCAATGAGAGCCGGTGCAATTTTAGAGACAGCAAGGTTGACAGGATAGTTAAAAGGTGGGATTGCTAGAACAACACCAAGCGGGATCTGCAAAACGAAGTCATCGGAGATCCATAAGTATCATTTTTTCATAAAAATATTATTCGTAGGAGAAACAGTCGGAAACAGATATTTATAACATCAATAGTAGGACCAACACATTATTTGGTAAATTAAGTAGCAAATGAGAATCGATATTCACAGTAAGAATAAAGCCACCATATCTCTCCGGAAGCTGCCTTTTCGTCTCATAATATAATTCCAATTGCAGCACAATCAGTTTAAGAAGCAAAATCGTAAATTTTATTGCAAAAGGATAAAGAAACTTGGTAGAATCGTTCGGTGCTTATTGAAATAATTGCTGTTTCCTTCATACACAAATTAACAAGAGTTCCACTGCAATCACTCTCAAAGTTAGCCCATTGTTGTTATAAAACACAAGTACGATTGTGACTAATTAACTAGGATCACATAGGAATAAGCAGATCTTGTTTCACAGATTTACTCCACAGGTCTTAACATTTATACTGATTTTATCAAAATTCTTTATTTTTGGAACTCTAGTCAGCACATTGTACCATATCCAAATTCACAGAACGGGAATCGCAAAACAAGATGCAAGGATTTATATCTGTACCTTGGACGTGAGACAATACTTGGTTCTTTCATTTCCCGGAAAACTATCAGATACCAGGAACGTGCCCTGTCCCAAAATTCTGACACCTTCCTCTGCACAATAAGAAACCAGATCTCCAGACCTCACAACCTGCATTAACCCCAGAACACTAGATTAATTTTCCCCGAATACAAGAATTAGCAAACATTTGATATCATCACTTCAGAAAAGATTGAAAACAATTACAACCTCAGTAACAGCATCTTTTGCTGGCTTCGCAATTTCCTTTATTAAAGCCTCGGCTATAGGGGCTTTGTGCTCTTTTAGGATAGCAGCAGCTTTATGGAGGAGCTCCGCACGCTTCCACAGCGGGGTTTTCGCCCACGACTTCTGTGCAGCTTTTGCTGTTTCCATGACCTTGTTGACCTCTTCTTGTGTACAAGCTGATCATGATTAAGCAAACACACTTCAGAAAACTTATACAACTTTTCTTGAATTCATAAAAATTCAACACGTTCACATAAAAACACAATGGGATTCTATTACATGTAGCTGTTGTACAAAAATGAGACAGATGCATAACGAGTAAAATGATATATCGGTCGACTAAATTTGCAGTCACCAACAGCAAATCTACATGATAAAGTTCCAAATAAAGCAAAGGCGCCAAATTTGATTAGACTTATACGAACAGCAATTAAGATCCGAGTATTCATCTGCTTTTTCGGAAAAAACAAGGTTCTACTTATGTTTTTCCCCCTTTGCATCCAATCCATGATGGTTCAAGAGAAGTAAAGGCCACTTTGTAAAAGATCTATTCTTACTCTTTGCAGGGGAACTGGAATCAGAAGCAAATATGTCATCAAATTGGCTTTTCACATAGCTAATAAAAGGAAATTGGCATGAAAAAGCATGTCAAAACTCTGATTTCAGTAGCCATTTTGCAAAAGTACTCAAGAATTCAGACAAATCTCAAGCAGGACCTTAAAGATTATGCAAGTGTCCCAGTCCACCACAATCCCAGAACACATCAAATGAAAACACTTGAATTAGAGCTAGTTTTCACCATCCAAACAATAAACTACAAAATAACATCCAAATGGACATTATAAACACATACATGCAGAGATACTTCTAGAAATAAGTTTTGATGATCTCTCTCTCTCTCTCTCTCTCTCTCTCTCATACACACACACACACACACATGTTTACCTTGAACCTTGTACTGGGTCTTTCTTGTAGTTGGATTAATGATCGAAACAGCCTTCCCAGAAGAAGACTTCTTCCACTCTCCATCAGCATAGTACTTAAAGACATCCCCATCAATTATCTCGCCAAAAACTCCACTGCCCGCCATTGCTACTCCCTGAAAACAGCTCTCTCTCACTCCCACTCACCCTCTCTCCACTTCTTTCCTACTCTTCTCAGAGAGATAAAGCGACGATGGTATGAGGAGCAAACAGTTGATATTCTTGGAACTGGTAAAGGTTTTGGCTTTGGAGGAGTAT